>NW_027476238.1:0-300000 GCF_051020955.1 Megalopta genalis | reverse complement strand
AATGATACAGCTTCAAATACAGGAGAAATAAACGAGTTAGCTTCAAATCCATGCAAACACACGATTTAGCTTCAAGTCAATGCCAAGTAGAAGGCGAAGCTTCAAATCCATGCGAATCAATTGTTTAGCAGCAAATACTTGTGATATACATGATTTAGTTTCAACTGCATTCGAAGCAAACGAGTTAGCTCCAAATCCACGCGAAACACATGATTTAACTTCAAATCAGTGCGAAGTAGAAGGCTTAGCTTCAAATCCATGCGAATCAATTGTTTAGCTGCAAATACTTGTGATATACATGATTTAGTTTTAACTGCATGCGAAACAAACGAGTTAGCTTCAAATCCATTCGAAACACAATATTTAGCGTCAAATCAATGCGAAGTAGAAGGCAGAGCTTCAAATCCATGCGATACAAATGGTGTAGCTTCAAATACTTGTGATATACATGATTTAGCTTCCACTGCATTCGAAGCAATCGAGTTAGCTCCAAATCCACGCGAAACACATGATTTAACTTCAAATCAGTGCGAAGTGGAAGGCTCAGCTTCAAATCCATGCGAAACAAATGATTGAGCTTCCTACACTTGGGATATAGGTGATATAGCTTCAACTGCATGCGAAACAAATGAGTTACATTCAAGTCCACGCGAAACACATAATTTAGCTTCAAATCAATGCGAGGTAGCAGGTTTAGCTTCAAATCCATACGAAACAAATGATTGAGCTTCCTACACTTGGGATATAGGTGATATAGCTTCAACTGCATGCGAAACAAATGAGTTACATTCAAATCCAAGCGAAACACATAAATTAGCTTCAAATCAATGCGATGTAGAAGGTTTAGCTTCAAATCCAAGCGAAACATATCATTTAGCTTCAAATACTTGCGATATAAGTGATATAGTTTCAAATGCAGGAGAAACGAACGAGTTAGCTTCAAAACCAATGCGAAACACATGATTCAGCTGCAAATCAATGCTATGTAGAAGGCTTAGATTCAAATCCAAGTAAAACACGTGATTTAGGATCCAATCAATGCGAAGTAGAAGGCTTAGCTTCAAATCCATGCGAAACAAATGCTTTAGCTTCAAATACTTGCGATATAAATGATATAGCTTCAAGTACAGGAGAAACAAACGAGTTAGCTTCAAATCCATGCAAAACAAACGATTTAGCTTCAATTCAATGCCAAGTAGAAGGCGAAGCTTCAAATCCATGCGAATCAATTGCTTAGCTGCAAATACTTGTGATATACATGATTTAGTTTCAACTGCACTCGAAGCAAACGAGTTAGCTCCAAATCCACGCGAAACACATGATTTAACTTCAAATCAGTACGAAGTAGAAGGATTAGCTTCAAATCCATGCGAATCTAATGGTTCGGCTTCAAATACTTGTGGAATGCATGACTTAGCTTCAACTGCATGCGAAACAACGAGTTACCTTCAAATCCACGCGAAACACATAATTTAGCTTCAAATCAATGCGAAGTAGCAGGTTTAGCTTCAAATCCATGCGAAACACATGATTTAGCTTGAAATACTTGCCATATAAGTGATATAGTTTCAAATGCAGGCGAAACGAACGAGTTAGCTGCAAATCCATGCGAAACGCATGATTCAGCTGCAAATCAATGCGATGTAGAAGGTTTAGCTTCAAATCCATGCCAAACACATGATTTAGCATCAAATCCATGGGATGTAGAAGGTTTAGCTTCAAATCCATGCCAAAAACATTATTTAGGTGCAAATCAGTGCGAAGTAGAAGGTTCAGGTTGAAAGCCATGCGATTCAAATGGTTCATCTTCAAATACTTGTGAAAGACATGATTTAGCTTCAACTGCATGCGAAACAAACGAGTTACCTTCAAATCCACGCGAAACACATGATTTAGCATCAAATCAATGTGATGTAGAAGGCTTAGTTTCAAATCCATGCAAAACACGTCATTTAGGACCGAATCAATGCGAAGTAGAAGGCTTAGCTTCAAATACATGCGAAACAAATGGTTTAGCTTCAAATACTTGCGATATAAATGATACAGCTTCAAATACAGGAGAAACAAACGAGTTAGCTTCAAATCCATGCAAAACACACGATTTAGCTTCAATTCAATGCCAAGTAGAAGGCTTAGCTTCTAATACATGCGAAACAAATGGTTTAGCTTCAAATACTTGCGATATAAATGATACAGATTCAAATACAGGAGAAACAAACGAGTTAGCTTCAAATCCATGCAAAACACACGATTTAGCTTCAATTCAATGCCAAGTAGAAGGCTTAGCTTCAAATCCATGCGAATCAATTGTTTAGCTGCAAATACTTGTGATATACATGATTTAGTTTCAACTGCATGCGAAACACATTATTTAGGTGCAGATCAGTGCGAAGTAGAAGGCTCAGGTTCAAAGCCATGCGATACAAATGGTTCATCTTCAAATACTTGTGATAGACATGATTTAGCTTCAACTGCATGCGAAACAAACGAGTTACCTTCATATCCACGCGAAACACATGATTTAGCTTCAAATCAATGCGAAGTAGCAGGTTCAGCTTGAAATGCATGCGAAACAAATGATTGAGCTTCCTACATTTGGGATATAGGTGATATAGCTTCAACTGCATGCGAAACAATTGAGTTACATTCAAATCCAAGCGAAACACATAATTTAGCTTCAAATCAATGCGATGTAGATGGTTCAGCTTCAAATCCAAGCGAAACACATGATTTAGCTTCCAATATTTGCGATATAAGTGATATAGCTTCAAATGCAGGAGAAACGAAAGAGTTAGCTTCAAATCCACGCGAAACACATGATTTAGCTTCAAATCAATGCGATGTAGAAGGCTTAGCTTCAAATCCATGCAAAACACGTGATTTAGGATCCAATCAATGCGAAGTAGAAGGCTTAGCTTCAAATCCATGCGATACAAATGGTTTAGTTTAAATACTTGTGATATACATGATTTAGCTTCCACTGCATTCGAAGCAATCGAGTTAGCTCCAAATCCTCGCGAAACACATGATTTATCATCAAATCAGTGCGAAGTAGAAGGCTTAGTTTCAAATCCATGCGAAACAAATGGTTTAGCTTCAAATACTTGCGATATAAATGATACAGCTTCAAATACAGGAGAAACAAACGAGTTAGCTTCAAATCCATGCAAAATACACGATTTAGCTTCAATTTCATGCCAAGTAGAAGGCTTAGCTTCTAATACATGCGAAACAAATGGTTTAGCTTCAAATACTTGCGATATAAATGATACAGCTTCAAATACAGGAGAAACAAACGAGTTAGCTTCAAATCCATGCAAAACACACGATTTAGCTTCAATTCAATGCCAAGTAGAAGGCTTAGCTTCAAATCCATGCAAATCAATTGTTTAGCTGCAAATACTTGTGATATACATGATTTAGTTTCAACTGCATGCGAAACACATTATTTAGGTGCAAATCAGTGCGAAGTAGAAGGCTCCGGTTCAAAGCCATGCGATTCAAATGGTTCATCTTCAAATACTTGTGAAAGACATGATTTAGCTTCAACTGCATGCGAAACAAACGAGTTACCTTCAAATCCACGCTAAACACATGATTTAGCTTCAAATCAATGCGAAGTAGCAGGTTCAGCTTGAAATCCATGCGAAACAAATGATTGAGCTTCCTACACTTGGGATATAGGTGTTATAGCTTCAACTGCATGCAAAACAAATGAGTTACATTCAAATCCAAGCGAAACACATAAATTATCTTCAAATCAATGCGATGTAGAAGGTTTAGCTTCAAATTCAAGCGAAACACATGATTTAGCTTCAAATACTTGCGATATGAGAGATATAGTTTCAAATGCAGGTGAAACGAACGAGTTAGCTTCAAATCCATGCGAAACACATGATTCAGCTGCAAATCAATGTGACGTAGAAGGCTTAGCTTCAAATCCATGCAACACACGTGATTTTGGATCCAATCAATGCGAAGTAGAAGGCTTATCTTCAAATCCATGCGAATCAATTGTTTAGCTGCAAATACTTGTGATATACATGATTTAGATTCAACTGCATGCGAAACAAACGAGTTAGCTTCAATTCCATTCGAAACACAATATTTAGCGTCAAATCAATGCGAAGGAGCAGGTTTAGCTTCAAATCCATGCGAAACAAATTATTGAGCTTCCTACACTTGGGATATAGGTGATATAGCTTCAACTGCATGCGAAACAAATGAGTTACATTCAAATCCAAGCGAAACACGTAATTCAGTTGCAAATCAATGCGATGTAGAAGGCTTAACTTCAAATCCATGCAAAACGCGTGATTTAGGATCCAATCAACGCGAAGTAGAAGGCTCAGCTTCAAATCCATGCGAAACAAATGGTTTAGCTACAAATACTTGCGATATAAATGATACAGCTTCAAATACAGGAGAAACAAACGAGTTAGCTTCAAATCCATGCAAAACACACGATTCAGCTTCAATTCAATGCCAAGTAGAAGGCTTAGCTTCAAATCCATGCGAATCAATTGTTTAGCTGCAAATACTTGTGATATACATGATTTAGTTTCAACTGCATGCGAAAGAAACGAGTTAGCTTCAAATCATTTCGAAACACAATATTTAGCGTCAAATCAATGCGAAGTAGAAGGCAGAGCTTCAAATCCATGCGATACAAATGGTTTAGCTTCAAATACTTGTGATATACATGATTTAGCTTCAACTGCATTCGAAGCAACGAGTTAGCTCCAAATCCACGCGAAACACGTGATTTAACTTCAAATCAGTGCGAAGTAGAAGGCTTAGCTTCAAATCCATGCGGAACAAATGGTTATGCTTCAAAAACTTGTGATATATGTGATATAGATTCAACTGCAGGCGAAACGAACGAGATAGCTTCAAATCCATGCGAAACATATGATTTAGCTTCAAATCCATGGGATGTAGAAGGTTTAGCTTCAAATCCATGCGAAACATATGATTGAGCTTCAAAGACTTGGGATATAGGTGGTATATCTTCAACTGCATGCGAAACAAACGAGTTACCATCAAATCCACCCGAAATACATGAGTTAGCATCAAATCAATGCGATGTAGAAGGTTTAGCATCAAATCCATGCGACACATATGATTTAGCTTCAAACACTTGGGATAAAGGTGATAAAGCTTCAATTCCATGCGAAACAAATGATTTAGCTTCAAATCAATTCGAAGTAGAGGGCTTAGCTTCAAATCCATGCCAAACACATGATTTAGCTTCAAATCAATGCGAAGTAGAAGGCTTAGCTTCAATTCATGCGAAACAAATGGTTTAGTTACGAATACTTGTGATATACACTATTTAGCTACAACTGCATGCGAAACAAACGAGTTAGCTACAAATACATGGGAAACACATGATTTAGCTTCAAATCAATGCGGTGTAGAAGGTTTAGCATCAAATCCATGAGATACAAATGATTGAGTTTCAAACACTTGGGATAAAGGTGATATAGCTTCAACTGCATGCGAAACAAACGAGTTACCTTCAAATCCACGCGAAACACATGATTTAGCTTCAAATCAAATTGATGTAGAAGTTTTAGCTTCAAATCCATGCGAAACAAATGATTGAGCTTCAAACACTTGGGATATAGGTGGTATATTTTCAACAGCATGCGAAACACATGAGTTAGCTTCAAATCAATGCGATGTAGAAGGTTTAGCATCACATCCATTCGATACAAATGATTGAGCTTCAAACACTTGGGATAAAGGTGATATAGCTTCAACTGCATGCGAAACAAACGAGTTACCTTCAAATCCACGCGAAACACATGATTTAGCTTCAAATCAATTTGATGTAGAAGGTTTAGCTTCAAATCCATGCGAAACAAATGATTTAACTTCAAATCCATGCGAAACGAATGATTTAGCATAAAATACTTGCGAATATAAGTGATATAGCTTCAAATGCAGGCGAAACAAACGAGTTAGCTCCAGATCCATGCGAAACACATGATTTAGTTGCAAATCAATGCGATGTAGAGGGTTTAGCTTCAAATCCATGCGACAGACAAGATTTAGCTTCAAATCAATGCGATGTAGAAAGTTCAGCTTCAAATCCATGGGACGCACATGATTTAGCTTCAAATACTTGCGATATAAATGATACAGCTTCAAATACAGGGGAAACAAACGAGTTACCTTCAAATCCATGCAAAACACACGATTTAGCTTCAATTCCATGCCAAGTAGAAGGCTTAGCTTCAAATCCCGGCGAATCAATTGTTTAGGTGCAAATACTTGTGATATACATGATTTAGTTTCAACTGCATGCGAAACAAACGAGTTAGCTTCAAATCCATTCGAAACACAATATTTAGCGTCAAATCAATGCGAAGTAGAAGGCAGAGCTTCAAATCCATACGATACAAATGGTTTAGCTTCAAATACTTGTGACATACATGATTTAGCTTCAACTGCATTCGAAGCAAACGAGTTAGCTCCGAATCCACGCGAAACACATGATTTAACTTCAAATCAGTGCGAAGTAGAAGGCTTTGCTTCAAATCCATGCGAATCTAATGGTTCGGCTTCAAATACTTGCGAAATGCATGATTTAGCTTCAAATCAATACGATGTAGAAGGCTTAGCTTCAAATCCATGCAAAACACGTGATTTAGGATCAAATCAATGCGAAGTAGAAGGCTTAGCTTCAAATCCATGCGAAACAAACGGATTAGCTTCAAATACGTGCGATATAAATGATACAGCTTCAAATACAGGAGAAACAAACGAGTTAGCTTCAAATCCATGCAAACATACGATTTAGATTCAAATCAATGCCAAGTAGAAGGCTTAGCTTCAAATCCATGCGAATCTAATGGTTCGGCTTCAAATACTTGTGAAAGACATGATTTGGCTTAAACTGCACGCGAAACAAACGAGTTACCTTCAAATCCACGCGAAACACATAATTTAGCTTCAAATCAATGCGAAGTAGCAAGTTTAGCTTCAAATCCATGCGAAACAAATGATTGAGCTTCCTACACTTGGGATATAGGTGATATAGCTTCAACTGCATGCGAAACAAATGAGTTACATTCAAATCCAAGCGAAACACATAAATTAGCTTCAAATCAATGCGATGTAGAAGGTTTAGCTTCAAATCCATGCCAAACACATGATTTAGCTTCAAATCCATGGGATGTAGAAGGTTTAGCTTCAAATCCATGCGAAACACATTATTTAGGTGCAAATCAGTGCGAAGTAGAAGGCTCAGGTTCAAAGCCATGCGATTCAAATGGTTCATCTTCAAATACTTGTGAAAGACATGATTTAGCTTCAACTGCATGCGAAACAAACGAGTTACCTTCAAATCCACGCGAAACACATGATTTAGCTTCAAATCAATGCGATGTAGAAGGCTTAGCTTCAAATCCATGCAAAACACGTGATTTAGGATCCAATCAATGCGAAGTAGAAGGCTTAGCTTCAAATCCATGCGATACAAATGGTTTAGCTTCAAATACTTGCGATATAAATGATACAGCTTCAAATACAGGAGAAACGAACGAGTTAGCTTCAAATCCATGCAAAACACACGATTTAGCTTCATTTCAATGCCAAGTAGAAGGCTTAGCTTCAAATCCATGCGAATCAATTGTTTAGCTGCAAATACTTGTGATATACATGATTTAGTTTTAACTGCATGCGAAACAAACGAGTTAGCTTCAAATCCATTCGAAACACAATATTTAGCGTCAAATCAATACGAAGTAGAAGGCAGAGCTTCAAATCCATGCGATACAAATGGTGAAGCTTCAAATACTTGTGATATACATGATTTAGCTTCCACTGCATTCGAAGCAATCGAGTTAGCTCCAAATCCACGCGAAACACATGATTTAACTTCAAATCAGTGCGAAGTGGAAGGCTCAGCTTCAAATCCATGCGAATCTAATGGTTCGGCTTCAAATACTTGCGAAATGCATGATTTAGCTTCAAATCAATACGATGTAGAAGGCTTAGCTTCAAATCCATGCAAAACACGTGATTTAGGATCCAATCAATGCGAAGTAGAAGGCTTAGCTTCAAATCCATGCGAATCAAACGGATTAGCTTCAAATACGTGCGATATAAATGATACAGCTTCAAATACAGGAGAAACAAACGAGTTAGCTTCAAATCCATGCAAACACACGATTTAAATTCAAATCAATGCCAAGTAGAAGGCTTAGCTTCAAATCCATGCGAATCTAATGGTTCGGCTTCAAATACTTGTGAAAGACATGATTTGGCTTAAACTGCACGCGAAACAAACGAGTTACCTTCAAATCCACGCGAAACACATAATTTAGCTTCAAATCAATGCGAAGTAGCAAGTTTAGCTTCAAATCCATGCGATACAAATGATTGAGCTTCAAACACTTGGGATAAAGGTGATATAGCTTCAACTGCATGCGAAACAAACGAGTTACCTTCAAATCCACGCGAAACACATGATTTAGCTTCAAATCAATTTGATGTAGAAGGTTTAGCTTCAAATCCATGCGAAACAAATGATTTAGCTTCAAATCAATGCGAAGAAAAAGGCTTAGCTTCAAATCCAAGCGAAACACATTATTTAGGTGCAAATCAGTGCGAAGTAGAAGGCTCAGGTTCAAAGCCATGCGATTCAAATGGTTCATTTTCAAATACTTGTGAAAGACATGATTTAGCTTCAACTGCATGCGAAACAAACGAGTTACCTTCAAATCCACGCGAAACACATGATTTAGCTTCAAATCAATGCGATGTAGAAGGCTTAGCTTCAAATCCATGCAAAACACGTGATTTAGGATCCAATCAATGCGAAGTAGAAGGCTTAGCTTCAAATCCATGCGATACAAATGGTTTAGCTTCAAATACTTGTGAAAGACATGATTTAGCTTCAACTGCATGCGAAACAAACGAGTTACCTTCAAATCCACGCGAAACACATGAGTTAGCTTCAAATCAATGCGATGTAGAAGGCTTAGCTTCAAATCCATGCAAAACACGTGATTTAGGATCCAATCAATGCGAAGTAGAAGGCTTAGCTTCAAATCCATGCGAAACAAATGATTTAGCTTCAAATCAATGCGAAGTAGAAGGCTTAGCTTCAATTCATGCGAAACAAATGGTTTAGTTACGAATACTTGTGATATACACTATTTAGCTACAACTGCATGCGAAACAAACGAGTTAGCTACAAATACATGGGAAACACATGATTTAGCTTCAAATCAATGCGATGTAGAAGGTTTAGCATCAAATCCATGCGAATCAATTGCTTAGCTGCAAATACTTGTGATATACATGATTTAGTTTCAACTGCACTCGAAGCAAACGAGTTAGCTCCAAATCCACGCGAAACACATGATTTAACTTCAAATCAGTACGAAGTGGAAGGATTAGCTTCAAATCCATGCGAATCTAATGGTTCGGCTTCAAATACTTGTGGAATGCATGACTTAGCTTCAACTGCATGCGAAACAACGAGTTACCTTCAAATCCACGCGAAACACATAATTTAGCTTCAAATCAATGCGAAGTAGCAGGTTTAGCTTCAAATCCATGCGAAACACATGATTTAGCTTGAAATACTTGCCATATAAGTGATATAGTTTCAAATGCAGGCGAAACGAACGAGTTAGCTGCAAATCCATGCGAAACGCATGATTCAGCTGCAAATCAATGCGATGTAGAAGGTTTAGCTTCAAATCCATGCCAAACACATGATTTAGCATCAAATCCATGGGATGTAGAAGGTTTAGCTTCAAATCCATGCCAAAAACATTATTTAGGTGCAAATCAGTGCGAAGTAGAAGGTTCAGGTTGAAAGCCATGCGATTCAAATGGTTCATCTTCAAATACTTGTGAAAGACATGATTTAGCTTCAACTGCATGCGAAACAAACGAGTTACCTTCAAATCCACGCGAAACACATGATTTAGCATCAAATCAATGTGATGTAGAAGGCTTAGTTTCAAATCCATGCAAAACACGTCATTTAGGACCGAATCAATGCGAAGTAGAAGGCTTAGCTTCAAATACATGCGAAACAAATGGTTTAGCTTCAAATACTTGCGATATAAATGATACAGCTTCAAATACAGGAGAAACAAACGAGTTAGCTTCAAATCCATGCAAAACACACGATTTAGCTTCAATTCAATGCCAAGTAGAAGGCTTAGCTTCTAATACATGCGAAACAAATGGTTTAGCTTCAAATACTTGCGATATAAATGATACAGATTCAAATACAGGAGAAACAAACGAGTTAGCTTCAAATCCATGCAAAACACACGATTTAGCTTCAATTCAATGCCAAGTAGAAGGCTTAGCTTCAAATCCATGCGAATCAATTGTTTAGCTGCAAATACTTGTGATATACATGATTTAGTTTCAACTGCATGCGAAACACATTATTTAGGTGCAGATCAGTGCGAAGTAGAAGGCTCAGGTTCAAAGCCATGCGATACAAATGGTTCATCTTCAAATACTTGTGATAGACATGATTTAGCTTCAACTGCATGCGAAACAAACGAGTTACCTTCATATCCACGCGAAACACATGATTTAGCTTCAAATCAATGCGAAGTAGCAGGTTCAGCTTGAAATGCATGCGAAACAAATGATTGAGCTTCCCACATTTGGGATATAGGTGATATAGCTTCAACTGCATGCGAAACAATTGAGTTACATTCAAATCCAAGCGAAACACATAATTTAGCTTCAAATCAATGCGATGTAGATGGTTCAGCTTCAAATCCAAGCGAAACACATGATTTAGCTTCCAATATTTGCGATATAAGTGATATAGCTTCAAATGCAGGAGAAACGAAAGAGTTAGCTTCAAATCCACGCGAAACACATGATTTAGCTTCAAATCAATGCGATGTAGAAGGCTTAGCTTCAAATCCATGCAAAACACGTGATTTAGGATCCAATCAATGCGAAGTAGAAGGCTTAGCTTCAAATCCATGCGAATCAAACGGATTAGCTTCAAATACGTGCGATATAAATGATACAGCTTCAAATACAGGAGAAACAAACGAGTTAGCTTCAAATCCATGCAAACACACGATTTAAATTCAAATCAATGCCAAGTAGAAGGCTTAGCTTCAAATCCATGCGAATCTAATGGTTCGGCTTCAAATACTTGTGAAAGACATGATTTGGCTTAAACTGCACGCGAAACAAACGAGTTACCTTCAAATCCACGCGAAACACATAATTTAGCTTCAAATCAATGCGAAGTAGCAAGTTTAGCTTCAAATCCATGCGATACAAATGATTGAGCTTCAAACACTTGGGATAAAGGTGATATAGCTTCAACTGCATGCGAAACAAACGAGTTACCTTCAAATCCACGCGAAACACATGATTTAGCTTCAAATCAATTTGATGTAGAAGGTTTAGCTTCAAATCCATGCGAAACAAATGATTTAGCTTCAAATCAATGCGAAGAAAAAGGCTTAGCTTCAAATCCATGCGAAACACATTATTTAGGTGCAAATCAGTGCGAAGTAGAAGGCTCAGGTTCAAAGCCATGCGATTCAAATGGTTCATTTTCAAATACTTGTGAAAGACATGATTTAGCTTCAACTGCATGCGAAACAAACGAGTTACCTTCAAATCCACGCGAAACACATGATTTAGCTTCAAATCAATGCGATGTAGAAGGCTTAGCTTCAAATCCATGCAAAACACGTGATTTAGGATCCAATCAATGCGAAGTAGAAGGCTTAGCTTCAAATCCATGCGATACAAATGGTTTAGCTTCAAATACTTGTGAAAGACATGATTTAGCTTCAACTGCATGCGAAACAAACGAGTTACCTTCAAATCCACGCGAAACACATGAGTTAGCTTCAAATCAATGCGATGTAGAAGGCTTAGCTTCAAATCCATGCAAAACACGTGATTTAGGATCCAATCAATGCGAAGTAGAAGGCTTAGCTTCAAATCCATGCGAAACAAATGATTTAGCTTCAAATCAATGCGAAGTAGAAGGCTTAGCTTCAATTCATGCGAAACAAATGGTTTAGTTACGAATACTTGTGATATACACTATTTAGCTACAACTGCATGCGAAACAAACGAGTTAGCTACAAATACATGGGAAACACATGATTTAGCTTCAAATCAATGCGATGTAGAAGGTTTAGCATCAAATCCATGAGATACAAATGATTGAGTTTCAAACACTTGGGATAAAGGTGATATAGCTTCAACTGCATGCGAAACAAACGAGTTACCTTCAAATCCACGCGAAACACATGATTTAGCTTCAAATCAAATTGATGTAGAAGTTTTAGCTTCAAATCCATGCGAAACAAATGATTGAGCTTCAAACACTTGGGATATAGGTGGTATATTTTCAACAGCATGCGAAACACATGAGTTAGCTTCAAATCAATGCGATGTAGAAGGTTTAGCATCACATCCATTCGATACAAATGATTGAGCTTCAAACACTTGGGATAAAGGTGATATAGCTTCAACTGCATGCGAAACAAACGAGTTACCTTCAAATCCACGCGAAACACATGATTTAGCTTCAAATCAATTTGATGTAGAAGGTTTAGCTTCAAATCCATGCGAAACAAATGATTTAACTTCAAATCCATGCGAAACGAATGATTTAGCATAAAATACTTGCGAATATAAGTGATATAGCTTCAAATGCAGGCGAAACAAACGAGTTAGCTCCAGATCCATGCGAAACACATGATTTAGTTGCAAATCAATGCGATGTAGAGGGTTTAGCTTCAAATCCATGCGACAGACAAGATTTAGCTTCAAATCAATGCGATGTAGAAAGTTCAGCTTCAAATCCATGGGACGCACATGATTTAGCTTCAAATACTTGCGATATAAATGATACAGCTTCAAATACAGGAGAAACAAACGAGTTACCTTCAAATCCATGCAAAACACACGATTTAGCTTCAATTCCATGCCAAGTAGAAGGCTTAGCTTCAAATCCCGGCGAATCAATTGTTTAGGTGCAAATACTTGTGATATACATGATTTAGTTTCAACTGCATGCGAAACAAACGAGTTAGCTTCAAATCCATTCGAAACACAATATTTAGCGTCAAATCAATGCGAAGTAGAAGGCAGAGCTTCAAATCCATACGATACAAATGGTTTAGCTTCAAATACTTGTGACATACATGATTTAGCTTCAACTGCATTCGAAGCAAACGAGTTAGCTCCGAATCCACGCGAAACACATGATTTAACTTCAAATCAATGCGAAGTAGAAGGCTTTGCTTCAAATCCATGCGAATCTAATGGTTCGGCTTCAAATACTTGCGAAATGCATGATTTAGCTTCAAATCAATACGATGTAGAAGGCTTAGCTTCAAATCCATGCAAAACACGTGATTTAGGATCAAATCAATGCGAAGTAGAAGGCTTAGCTTCAAATCCATGCGAAACAAACGGATTAGCTTCAAATACGTGCGATATAAATGATACAGCTTCAAATACAGGAGAAACAAACGAGTTAGCTTCAAATCCATGCAAACATACGATTTAGATTCAAATCAATGCCAAGTAGAAGGCTTAGCTTCAAATCCATGCGAATCTAATGGTTCGGCTTCAAATACTTGTGAAAGACATGATTTGGCTTAAACTGCACGCGAAACAAACGAGTTACCTTCAAATCCACGCGAAACACATAATTTAGCTTCAAATCAATGCGAAGTAGCAAGTTTAGCTTCAAATCCATGCGAAACAAATGATTGAGCTTCCTACACTTGGGATATAGGTGATATAGCTTCAACTGCATGCGAAACAAATGAGTTACATTCAAATCCAAGCGAAACACATAAATTAGCTTCAAATCAATGCGATGTAGAAGGTTTAGCTTCAAATCCATGCCAAACACATGATTTAGCTTCAAATCCATGGGATGTAGAAGGTTTAGCTTCAAATCCATGCGAAACACATTATTTAGGTGCAAATCAGTGCGAAGTAGAAGGCTCAGGTTCAAAGCCATGCGATTCAAATGGTTCATCTTCAAATACTTGTGAAAGACATGATTTAGCTTCAACTGCATGCGAAACAAACGAGTTACCTTCAAATCCACGCGAAACACATGATTTAGCTTCAAATCAATGCGATGTAGAAGGCTTAGCTTCAAATCCATGCAAAACACGTGATTTAGGATCCAATCAATGCGAAGTAGAAGGCTTAGCTTCAAATCCATGCGATACAAATGGTTTAGCTTCAAATACTTGCGATATAAATGATACAGCTTCAAATACAGGAGAAACGAACGAGTTAGCTTCAAATCCATGCAAAACACACGATTTAGCTTCATTTCAATGCCAAGTAGAAGGCTTAGCTTCAAATCCATGCGAATCAATTGTTTAGCTGCAAATACTTGTGATATACATGATTTAGTTTTAACTACATGCGAAACAAACGAGTTAGCTTCAAATCCATTCGAAACACAATATTTAGCGTCAAATCAATACGAAGTAGAAGGCAGAGCTTCAAATCCATGCGATACAAATGGTGAAGCTTCAAATACTTGTGATATACATGATTTAGCTTCCACTGCATTCGAAGCAATCGAGTTAGCTCCAAATCCACGCGAAACACATGATTTAACTTCAAATCAGTGCGAAGTGGAAGGCTCAGCTTCAAATCCATGCGAATCTAATGGTTCGGCTTCAAATACTTGCGAAATGCATGATTTAGCTTCAAATCAATACGATGTATAAGGCTTAGCTTCAAATCCATGCAAAACACGTGATTTAGGATCCAATCAATGCGAAGTAGAAGGCTTAGCTTCAAATCCATGCGAATCAAACGGATTAGCTTCAAATACGTGCGATATAAATGATACAGCTTCAAATACAGGAGAAACAAACGAGTTAGCTTCAAATCCATGCAAACACACGATTTAAATTCAAATCAATGCCAAGTAGAAGGCTTAGCTTCAAATCCATGCGAATCTAATGGTTCGGCTTCAAATACTTGTGAAAGACATGATTTGGCTTAAACTGCACGCGAAACAAACGAGTTACCTTCAAATCCACGCGAAACACATAATTTAGCTTCAAATCAATGCGAAGTAGCAAGTTTAGCTTCAAATCCATGCGAAACAATTGATTGAGCTTCCTACACTTGGGATATAGGTGATATAGCTTCAACTGCATGCGAAACAAATGAGTTACATTCAAATCCAAGCGAAACACATAAATTAGCTTCAAATCAATGCGATGTAGAAGGTTTAGCTTCAAATCCATGCCAAACACATGATTTAGCTTCAAATCCATGGGATGTAGAAGGTTTAGCTTCAAATCCATGCGAAACACATTATTTAGGTGCAAATCAGTGCGAAGTAGAAGGCTCAGGTTCAAAGCCATGCGATTCAAATGGTTCATCTTCAAATACTTGTGAAAGACATGATTTAGCTTCAACTGCATGCGAAACAAACGAGTTACCTTCAAATCCACGCGAAACACATGATTTAGCTTCAAATCAATGCGATGTAGAAGGCTTAGCTTCAAATCCATGCAAAACACGTGATTTAGGATCCAATCAATGCGAAGTAGAAGGCTTAGCTTCAAATCCATGCGATACAAATGGTTTAGCTTCAAATACTTGTGATAGACATGATTTAGCTTCAACTGCATGCGAAACAAACGAGTTACCTTCAAATCCACGCGAAACACATGATTTAGCTTCAAATCAATGCGATGTAGAAGGCTTAGTTTCAAATCCATGCAAAACACGTCATTTAGGACCGAATCAATGCGAAGTAGAAGGCTTAGCTTCAAATACATGCGAAACAAATGGTTTAGCTTCAAATACTTGCGATATAAATGATACAGCTTCAAATACAGGAGAAACAAACGAGTTAGCTTCAAATCCATGCAAAACACACGATTTAGCTTCAATTCAATGCCAAGTAGAAGGCTTAGCTTCTAATACATGCGAAACAAATGGTTTAGCTTCAAATACTTGCGATATAAATGATACAGATTCAAATACAGGAGAAACAAACGAGTTAGCTTCAAATCCATGCAAAACACACGATTTAGCTTCAATTCAATGCCAAGTAGAAGGCTTAGCTTCAAATCCATGCGAATCAATTGTTTAGCTGCAAATACTTGTGATATACATGATTTAGTTTCAACTGCATGCGAAACACATTATTTAGGTGCAGATCAGTGCGAAGTAGAAGGCTCAGGTTCAAAGCCATGCGATACAAATGGTTCATCTTCAAATACTTGTGATAGACATGATTTAGCTTCAACTGCATGCGAAACAAACGAGTTACCTTCATATCCACGCGAAACACATGATTTAGCTTCAAATCAATGCGAAGTAGCAGGTTCAGCTTGAAATGCATGCGAAACAAATGATTGAGCTTCCTACATTTGGGATATAGGTGATATAGCTTCAACTGCATGCGAAACAATTGAGTTACATTCAAATCCAAGCGAAACACATAATTTAGCTTCAAATCAATGCGATGTAGATGGTTCAGCTTCAAATCCAAGCGAAACACATGATTTAGCTTCCAATATTTGCGATATAAGTGATATAGCTTCAAATGCAGGAGAAACGAAAGAGTTAGCTTCAAATCCACGCGAAACACATGATTTAGCTTCAAATCAATGCGATGTAGAAGGCTTAGCTTCAAATCCATGCAAAACACGTGATTTAGGATCCAATCAATGCGAAGTAGAAGGCTTAGCTTCAAATCCATGCGAATCAAACGGATTAGCTTCAAATACGTGCGATATAAATGATACAGCTTCAAATACAGGAGAAACAAACGAGTTAGCTTCAAATCCATGCAAACACACGATTTAAATTCAAATCAATGCCAAGTAGAAGGCTTAGCTTCAAATCCATGCGAATCTAATGGTTCGGCTTCAAATACTTGTGAAAGACATGATTTGGCTTAAACTGCACGCGAAACAAACGAGTTACCTTCAAATCCACGCGAAACACATATTTTAGCTTCAAATCAATGCGAAGTAGCAAGTTTAGCTTCAAATCCATGCGATACAAATGATTGAGCTTCAAACACTTGGGATAAAGGTGATATAGCTTCAACTGCATGCGAAACAAACGAGTTACCTTCAAATCCACGCGAAACACATGATTTAGCTTCAAATCAATTTGATGTAGAAGGTTTAGCTTCAAATCCATGCGAAACAAATGATTTAGCTTCAAATCAATGCGAAGAAAAAGGCTTAGCTTCAAATCCATGCGAAACACATTATTTAGGTGCAAATCAGTGCGAAGTAGAAGGCTCAGGTTCAAAGCCATGCGATTCAAATGGTTCATTTTCAAATACTTGTGAAAGACATGATTTAGCTTCAACTGCATGCGAAACAAACGAGTTACCTTCAAATCCACGCGAAACACATGATTTAGCTTCAAATCAATGCGATGTAGAAGGCTTAGCTTCAAATCCATGCAAAACACGTGATTTAGGATCCAATCAATGCGAAGTAGAAGGCTTAGCTTCAAATCCATGCGATACAAATGGTTTAGCTTCAAATACTTGTGAAAGACATGATTTAGCTTCAACTGCATGCGAAACAAACGAGTTACCTTCAAATCCACGCGAAACACATGAGTTAGCTTCAAATCAATGCGATGTAGAAGGCTTAGCTTCAAATCCATGCAAAACACGTGATTTAGGATCCAATCAATGCGAAGTAGAAGGCTTAGCTTCAAATCCATGCGAAACAAATGATTTAGCTTCAAATCAATGCGAAGTAGAAGGCTTAGCTTCAATTCATGCGAAACAAATGGTTTAGTTACGAATACTTGTGATATACACTATTTAGCTACAACTGCATGCGAAACAAACGAGTTAGCTACAAATACATGGGAAACACATGATTTAGCTTCAAATCAATGCGATGTAGAAGGTTTAGCATCAAATCCATGAGATACAAATGATTGAGTTTCAAACACTTGGGATAAAGGTGATATAGCTTCAACTGCATGCGAAACAAACGAGTTACCTTCAAATCCACGCGAAACACATGATTTAGCTTCAAATCAAATTGATGTAGAAGTTTTAGCTTCAAATCCATGCGAAACAAATGATTGAGCTTCAAACACTTGGGATATAGGTGGTATATTTTCAACAGCATGCGAAACACATGAGTTAGCTTCAAATCAATGCGATGTAGAAGGTTTAGCATCACATCCATTCGATACAAATGATTGAGCTTCAAACACTTGGGATAAAGGTGATATAGCTTCAACTGCATGCGAAACAAACGAGTTACCTTCAAATCCACGCGAAACACATGATTTAGCTTCAAAACAATTTGATGTAGAAGGTTTAGCTTCAAATCCATGCGAAACAAATGATTTAACTTCAAATCCATGCGAAACGAATGATTTAGCATAAAATACTTGCGAATATAAGTGATATAGCTTCAAATGCAGGCGAAACAAACGAGTTAGCTCCAGATCCATGCGAAACACATGATTTAGTTGCAAATCAATGCGATGTAGAGGGTTTAGCTTCAAATCCATGCGACAGACAAGATTTAGCTTCAAATCAATGCGATGTAGAAAGTTCAGCTTCAAATCCATGGGACGCACATGATTTAGCTTCAAATACTTGCGATATAAATGATACAGCTTCAAATACAGGAGAAACAAACGAGTTACCTTCAAATCCATGCAAAACACACGATTTAGCTTCAATTCCATGCCAAGTAGAAGGCTTAGCTTCAAATCCCGGCGAATCAATTGTTTAGGTGCAAATACTTGTGATATACATGATTTAGTTTCAACTGCATGCGAAACAAACGAGTTAGCTTCAAATCCATTCGAAACACAATATTTAGCGTCAAATCAATGCGAAGTAGAAGGCAGAGCTTCAAATCCATACGATACAAATGGTTTAGCTTCAAATACTTGTGACATACATGATTTAGCTTCAACTGCATTCGAAGCAAACGAGTTAGCTCCGAATCCACGCGAAACACATGATTTAACTTCAAATCAATGCGAAGTAGAAGGCTTTGCTTCAAATCCATGCGAATCTAATGGTTCGGCTTCAAATACTTGCGAAATGCATGATTTAGCTTCAAATCAATACGATGTAGAAGGCTTAGCTTCAAATCCATGCAAAACACGTGATTTAGGATCAAATCAATGCGAAGTAGAAGGCTTAGCTTCAAATCCATGCGAAACAAACGGATTAGCTTCAAATACGTGCGATATAAATGATACAGCTTCAAATACAGGAGAAACAAACGAGTTAGCTTCAAATCCATGCAAACATACGATTTAGATTCAAATCAATGCCAAGTAGAAGGCTTAGCTTCAAATCCATGCGAATCTAATGGTTCGGCTTCAAATACTTGTGAAAGACATGATTTGGCTTAAACTGCACGCGAAACAAACGAGTTACCTTCAAATCCACGCGAAACACATAATTTAGCTTCAAATCAATGCGAAGTAGCAAGTTTAGCTTCAAATCCATGCGAAACAAATGATTGAGCTTCCTACACTTGGGATATAGGTGATATAGCTTCAACTGCATGCGAAACAAATGAGTTACATTCAAATCCAAGCGAAACACATAAATTAGCTTCAAATCAATGCGATGTAGAAGGTTTAGCTTCAAATCCATGCCAAACACATGATTTAGCTTCAAATCCATGGGATGTAGAAGGTTTAGCTTCAAATCCATGCGAAACACATTATTTAGGTGCAAATCAGTGCGAAGTAGAAGGCTCAGGTTCAAAGCCATGCGATTCAAATGGTTCATCTTCAAATACTTGTGAAAGACATGATTTAGCTTCAACTGCATGCGAAACAAACGAGTTACCTTCAAATCCACGCGAAACACATGATTTAGCTTCAAATCAATGCGATGTAGAAGGCTTAGCTTCAAATCCATGCAAAACACGTGATTTAGGATCCAATCAATGCGAAGTAGAAGGCTTAGCTTCAAATCCATGCGATACAAATGGTTTAGCTTCAAATACTTGCGATATAAATGATACAGCTTCAAATACAGGAGAAACGAACGAGTTAGCTTCAAATCCATGCAAAACACACGATTTAGCTTCATTTCAATGCCAAGTAGAAGGCTTAGCTTCAAATCCATGCGAATCAATTGTTTAGCTGCAAATACTTGTGATATACATGATTTAGTTTTAACTACATGCGAAACAAACGAGTTAGCTTCAAATCCATTCGAAACACAATATTTAGCGTCAAATCAATACGAAGTAGAAGGCAGAGCTTCAAATCCATGCGATACAAATGGTGAAGCTTCAAATACTTGTGATATACATGATTTAGCTTCCACTGCATTCGAAGCAATCGAGTTAGCTCCAAATCCACGCGAAACACATGATTTAACTTCAAATCAGTGCGAAGTGGAAGGCTCAGCTTCAAATCCATGCGAATCTAATGGTTCGGCTTCAAATACTTGCGAAATGCATGATTTAGCTTCAAATCAATACGATGTATAAGGCTTAGCTTCAAATCCATGCAAAACACGTGATTTAGGATCCAATCAATGCGAAGTAGAAGGCTTAGCTTCAAATCCATGCGAATCAAACGGATTAGCTTCAAATACGTGCGATATAAATGATACAGCTTCAAATACAGGAGAAACAAACGAGTTAGCTTCAAATCCATGCAAACACACGATTTAAATTCAAATCAATGCCAAGTAGAAGGCTTAGCTTCAAATCCATGCGAATCTAATGGTTCGGCTTCAAATACTTGTGAAAGACATGATTTGGCTTAAACTGCACGCGAAACAAACGAGTTACCTTCAAATCCACGCGAAACACATAATTTAGCTTCAAATCAATGCGAAGTAGCAAGTTTAGCTTCAAATCCATGCGAAACAAATGATTGAGCTTCCTACACTTGGGATATAGGTGATATAGCTTCAACTGCATGCGAAACAAATGAGTTACATTCAAATCCAAGCGAAACACATAAATTAGCTTCAAATCAATGCGATGTAGAAGGTTTAGCTTCAAATCCATGCCAAACACATGATTTAGCTTCAAATCCATGGGATGTAGAAGGTTTAGCTTCAAATCCATGCGAAACACATTATTTAGGTGCAAATCAGTGCGAAGTAGAAGGCTCAGGTTCAAAGCCATGCGATTCAAATGGTTCATCTTCAAATACTTGTGAAAGACATGATTTAGCTTCAACTGCATGCGAAACAAACGAGTTACCTTCAAATCCACGCGAAACACATGATTTAGCTTCAAATCAATGCGATGTAGAAGGCTTAGCTTCAAATCCATGCAAAACACGTGATTTAGGATCCAATCAATGCGAAGTAGAAGGCTTAGCTTCAAATCCATGCGATACAAATGGTTTAGCTTCAAATACTTGCGATATAAATGATACAGCTTCAAATACAAGAGAAACGAACGAGTTAGCTTCAAATCCATGCAAAACACACGATTTAGCTTCATTTCAATGCCAAGTAGAAGGCTTAGCTTCAAATCCATGCGAATCAATTGTTTAGCTGCAAATACTTGTGATATACATGATTTAGTTTTAACTGCATGCGAAACAAACGAGTTAGCTTCAAATCCATTCGAAACACAATATTTAGCGTCAAATCAATACGAAGTAGAAGGCAGAGCTTCAAATCCATGCGATACAAATGGTGTAGCTTCAAATACTTGTGATATACATGATTTAGCTTCCACTGCATTCGAAGCAATCGAGTTAGCTCCAAATCCACGCGAAACACATGATTTAACTTCAAATCAGTGCGAAGTGGAAGGCTCAGCTTCAAATCCATGCGAATCTAATGGTTCGGCTTCAAATACTTGCGAAATGCATGATTTAGCTTCAAATCAATACGATGTAGAATGCTTAGCTTCAAATCCATGCAAAACACGTGATTTAGGATCCAATCAATGCGAAGTAGAAGGCTTAGCTTCAAATCCATGCGAATCAAACGGATTAGCTTCAAATACGTGCGATATAAATGATACAGCTTCAAATACAGGAGAAACAAACGAGTTAGCTTCAAATCCATGCAAACACACGATTTAGATTCAATTCAATGCCAAGTAGAAGGCTTAGCTTCAAATCCATGCGAATCTAATGGTTCGGCTTCAAATACTTGTGAAAGACATGATTTGGCTTAAACTGCACGCGAAACAAACGAGTTACCTTCAAATCCACGCGAAACACATAATTTAGCTTCAAATAAATGCGAAGTAGCAAGTTTAGCTTCAAATCCATGCGAAACAAATGATTGAGCTTCCTACACTTGGGATATAGGTGATATAGCTTCAACTGCATGCGAAACAAATGAGTTACATTCAAATCCACGCGAAACACATAATTTAGCTTCAAATCAATGCGAGGTAGCAGGTTTAGCTTCAAATCCATGCGAAACAAATGATTGAGCTTCCTACACTTGGGATATAGGTGATATAGCTTCAACTGCATGCGAAACAAATGGGTTACATTCAAATCCAAGCGAAACACATAAATTAGCTTCAAATCAATGCGATGTAGAAGGTTTAGCTTCAAATCCAAGCGAAACATATCATTTAGCTTCAAATACTTGCGATATAAGTGATATAGTTTCAAATGCAGGCGAAACGAACGAGTTAGCTGCAAATCCATGCGAAACGCATGATTCAGCTGCAAATCAATGCGATGTAGAAGGTTTAGCTTCAAATCCATGCCAAATACATGATTTAGCTTCAAATCAATGCGATGTAGAAGGTTTAGCTTCAAATCCAAGCGAAACATATCATTTAGCTTCAAATACTTGCGATATATGTGATATAGATTCAACTGCAGGCGAAACAAACGAGATAGCTTCAAATCCATGCAAAACACATGATCAAGCTTCAAAATAATGCGAAGTAGAAGGCTTAGCTTCAAATCCAAGCGAAACATATCATTTAGCTTCAAATACTTGCGATATAAGTGATATAGCTTCAAATGCAGGCGAAACAAACGTGTTAGCTTCAAATCCAAGCGAAACAGATGGTTTAACTTCAAATCAATGCGAAGTAGAAGGCGTAGCTTCAAATCCATGCGGAACAAATGGTTATGCTTCAAAAACTTGTGATATATGTGATATAGATTCAACTGCAGGCGAAACAAACGAGTTAGCTCCAAATCCATGCGAAACACATGATTTAGCTGCAAATCAAAGCGATGTAGAAGGTTTAGCTTCAAATCCATGCCATCTAGAAGGTTTAGCTTCAAATCCATGCAAAACAAATGATTTAGCTTCAAATCAATGCGAAGTAGAAGGCTTAGCTTCAAATCCATGCGAAACAAATGGGTAAGATACAAATGCTTGTGATATACATTATTTAGCTACAACTGCATGCGAAACAAACGAGTTAGCTTCAAATCCATGCGAAACAAATGGGTAAGATACAAATGCTTGTGATATACATTATTTAGCTACAACTGCATGCGAAACAAACGAGTTACCTTCAAATCCATGCTAAACACATGATTTAGTTGCAAATCAATGCGATGTAGAAGGTTTAGCTTCAAATCCAAGCGAAACATATCATTTAGCTTAAAATACTTGCGATATATGTGATATAGTTTCAAATGCAGGAGAAACGAACGAGTTAGCTTCAAAACCATTGCGAAACACATGATTCAGCTGCAAATCAATGCTATGTAGAAGGCTTAGTTTCAAATCCATGCAAAACACGTCATTTAGGATCCAATCAATGCGAAGTAGAAGGCTTAGCTTCAAATCCATGCGAAATAAATGGTTTAGCTTCAAATACTTGCGACATAAATGATACAGCTCCAAATACAGGAGAAACAAACGAGTTAGCTTCAAATCCATGCAAAACACACGATTTAGCTTCAATTCAATGCCAAGTAGAAGGCTTAGCTTCTAATACATGCGAAACAAATGGTTTAGCTTCAAATACTTGCGATATAAATGATACAGATTCAAATACAGGAGAAACAAACGAGTTAGCTTCAAATCCATGCAAAACACACGATTTAGCTTCAATTCAATGCCAAGTAGAAGGCTTAGCTTCAAATCCATGCAAATCAATTGTTTAGCTGCAAATACTTGTGATATACATGATTTAGTTTCAACTGCATGCGAAACACATTATTTAGGTGCAAATCAGTACGAAGTAGAAGGCTCCGGTTCAAAGCCATGCGATTCAAATGGTTCATCTTCAAATACTTGTGAAAGACATGATTTAGCTTCAACTGCATGCGAAACAAACGAGTTACCTTCAAATCCATGCTAAACACATGATTTAGCTTCAAATCAATGCGAAGTAGCAGGTTCAGCTTGAAATCCATGCGAAACAAATGATTGAGCTTCCTACACTTGGGATATAGGTGATATAGCTTCAACTGCATGCGAAACAAATGAGTTACATTCAAATCCAAGCGAAACACATAATTTATCTTCAAATCAATGCGATGTAGAAGGTTTAGCTTCAAATTCAAGCGAAACACATGATTTAGCTTCAAATACTTGCGATATAAGTGATATAGTTTGAAATGCAGGTGAAACGGACGAGTTAGCTTCAAATCCATGCGAAACACATGATTCAGCTGCAAATCAATGCGACGTAGAAGGCTTAGCTTCAAATCCATGCAACACACGTGATTTTGGATCCAATCAATGCGAAGTAGAAGGCTTATCTTCAAATCCATGCGAATCAATTGTTTAGCTGCAAATACTTGTGATATACATGATTTAGATTCAACTGCATGCGAAAAAAACGAGTTAGCTTCAAATCCATTCGAAACACAATATTGAGCGTCAAATCAATGCGAAGTAGAAAGCAGAGCTTCAAATCCATGCGATACAAATGGTGTAGCTTCAAATACTTGTGACATACATGATTTAGCTTCAACTGCATTCGAAGCAAACGAGTGAGCTCCAAATCCACGCGAAACACATAATTTAACTTCAAATCAGTGCGAAGTAGAAGGGATAGCTTCAAATCCATGCGAATCTAATGGTTCGGTTTCAAATACTTGTGAAATGCATGATTTAGCTTCAACGGCATGCGAAAGAACGAGTTACCTTCAACTCCACGCAAAACACATAATTTAGCTTCAAATCAATGCGAAGTAGCAAGTTTAGCTTCAAATCCATGCGATACAAATGATTGAGCTTCAAACACTTGGGATAAAGGTGATATAGCTTGAACTGCATGCGAAACAAACGAGTTACCTTCAAATCCACGCGAAACACATGATTTAGCTTCAAATCAATTTGATGTAGAAGGTTTAGCTTCAAATCCATGCGAAACAAATGATTTAGCTTCCAATCAATGCGAAGAAAAAGGCTTAGCTTCAAATCCATGCGAAACACATTATTTAGGTGCAAATCAGTGCGAAGTAGAAGGCTCAGGTTCAAAGCCATGCGATTCAAATGGTTCATTTTCAAATACTTGTGAAAGACATGATTTAGCTTCAACTGCATGCGAAACAAACGAGTTACCTTCAAATCCACGCGAAACACATGATTTAGCTTCAAATCAATGCGATGTAGAAGGCTTAGCTTCAAATCCATGCAAAACACGTGATTTAGGATCCAATCAATGCGAAGTAGAAGGCTTAGCTTCAAATCCATGCGATACAAATGGTTTAGCTTCAAATACTTGTGAAAGACATGATTTAGCTTCAACTGCATGCGAAACAAACGAGTTACCTTCAAATCCACGCGAAACACATGAGTTAGCTTCAAATCAATGCGATGTAGAAGGCTTAGCTTCAAATCCATGCAAAACACGTGATTTAGGATCCAATCAATGCGAAGTAGAAGGCTTAGCTTCAAATCCATGCGAAACAAATGATTTAGCTTCAAATCAATGCGAAGTAGAAGGCTTAGCTTCAATTCATGCGAAACAAATGGTTTAGTTACGAATACTTGTGATATACACTATTTAGCTACAACTGCATGCGAAACAAACGAGTTAGCTACAAATACATGGGAAACACATGATTTAGCTTCAAATCAATGCGATGTAGAAGGTTTAGCATCAAATCCATGAGATACAAATGATTGAGTTTCAAACACTTGGGATAAAGGTGATATAGCTTCAACTGCATGCGAAACAAACGAGTTACCTTCAAATCCACGCGAAACACATGATTTAGCTTCAAATCAAATTGATGTAGAAGTTTTAGCTTCAAATCCATGCGAAACAAATGATTGAGCTTCAAACACTTGGGATATAGGTGGTATATTTTCAACAGCATGCGAAACACATGAGTTAGCTTCAAATCAATGCGATGTAGAAGGTTTAGCATCACATCCATTCGATACAAATGATTGAGCTTCAAACACTTGGGATAAAGGTGATATAGCTTCAACTGCATGCGAAACAAACGAGTTACCTTCAAATCCACGCGAAACACATGATTTAGCTTCAAATCAATTTGATGTAGAAGGTTTAGCTTCAAATCCATGCGAAACAAATGATTTAACTTCAAATCCATGCGAAACGAATGATTTAGCATAAAATACTTGCGAATATAAGTGATATAGCTTCAAATGCAGGCGAAACAAACGAGTTAGCTCCAGATCCATGCGAAACACATGATTTAGTTGCAAATCAATGCGATGTAGAGGGTTTAGCTTCAAATCCATGCGACAGACAAGATTTAGCTTCAAATCAATGCGATGTAGAAAGTTCAGCTTCAAATCCATGGGACGCACATGATTTAGCTTCAAATACTTGCGATATAAATGATACAGCTTCAAATACAGGAGAAACAAACGAGTTACCTTCAAATCCATGCAAAACACACGATTTAGCTTCAATTCCATGCCAAGTAGAAGGCTTAGCTTCAAATCCCGGCGAATCAATTGTTTAGGTGCAAATACTTGTGATATACATGATTTAGTTTCAACTGCATGCGAAACAAACGAGTTAGCTTCAAATCCATTCGAAACACAATATTTAGCGTCAAATCAATGCGAAGTAGAAGGCAGAGCTTCAAATCCATACGATACAAATGGTTTAGCTTCAAATACTTGTGACATACATGATTTAGCTTCAACTGCATTCGAAGCAAACGAGTTAGCTCCGAATCCACGCGAAACACATGATTTAACTTCAAATCAGTGCGAAGTAGAAGGCTTTGCTTCAAATCCATGCGAATCTAATGGTTCGGCTTCAAATACTTGCGAAATGCATGATTTAGCTTCAAATCAATACGATGTAGAAGGCTTAGCTTCAAATCCATGCAAAACACGTGATTTAGGATCAAATCAATGCGAAGTAGAAGGCTTAGCTTCAAATCCATGCGAAACAAATGATTTAGCTTCAAATCAATGCGAAGTAGAAGGCTTAGCTTCAATTCATGCGAAACAAATGGTTTAGTTACGAATACTTGTGATATACACTATTTAGCTACAACTGCATGCGAAACAAACGAGTTAGCTACAAATACATGGGAAACACATGATTTAGCTTCAAATCAATGCGATGTAGAAGGTTTAGCATCAAATCCATGAGATACAAATGATTGAGTTTCAAACACTTGGGATAAAGGTGATATAGCTTCAACTGCATGCGAAACAAACGAGTTACCTTCAAATCCACGCGAAACACATGATTTAGCTTCAAATCAAATTGATGTAGAAGTTTTAGCTTCAAATCCATGCGAAACAAATGATTGAGCTTCAAACACTTGGGATATAGGTGGTATATTTTCAACAGCATGCGAAACACATGAGTTAGCTTCAAATCAATGCGATGTAGAAGGTTTAGCATCACATCCATTCGATACAAATGATTGAGCTTCAAACACTTGGGATAAAGGTGATATAGCTTCAACTGCATGCGAAACAAACGAGTTACCTTCAAATCCACGCGAAACACATGATTTAGCTTCAAATCAATTTGATGTAGAAGGTTTAGCTTCAAATCCATGCGAAACAAATGATTTAACTTCAAATCCATGCGAAACGAATGATTTAGCATAAAATACTTGCGAATATAAGTGATATAGCTTCAAATGCAGGCGAAACAAACGAGTTAGCTCCAGATCCATGCGAAACACATGATTTAGTTGCAAATCAATGCGATGTAGAGGGTTTAGCTTCAAATCCATGCGACAGACAAGATTTAGCTTCAAATCAATGCGATGTAGAAAGTTCAGCTTCAAATCCATGGGACGCACATGATTTAGCTTCAAATACTTGCGATATAAATGATACAGCTTCAAATACAGGAGAAACAAACGAGTTACCTTCAAATCCATGCAAAACACACGATTTAGCTTCAATTCCATGCCAAGTAGAAGGCTTAGCTTCAAATCCATGCGAATCTAATGGTTCGGCTTCAAATACTTGTGAAAGACATGATTTGGCTTAAACTGCACGCGAAACAAACGAGTTACCTTCAAATCCACGCGAAACACATAATTTAGCTTCAAATCAATGCGAAGTAGCAAGTTTAGCTTCAAATCCATGCGAAACAAATGATTGAGCTTCCTACACTTGGGATATAGGTGATATAGCTTCAACTGCATGCGAAACAAATGAGTTACATTCAAATCCAAGCGAAACACATAAATTAGCTTCAAATCAATGCGATGTAGAAGGTTTAGCTTCAAATCCATGCCAAACACATGATTTAGCTTCAAATCCATGGGATGTAGAAGGTTTAGCTTCAAATCCATGCGAAACACATTATTTAGGTGCAAATCAGTGCGAAGTAGAAGGCTCAGGTTCAAAGCCATGCGATTCAAATGGTTCATCTTCAAATACTTGTGAAAGACATGATTTAGCTTCAACTGCATGCGAAACAAACGAGTTACCTTCAAATCCACGCGAAACACATGATTTAGCTTCAAATCAATGCGATGTAGAAGGCTTAGCTTCAAATCCATGCAAAACACGTGATTTAGGATCCAATCAATGCGAAGTAGAAGGCTTAGCTTCAAATCCATGCGATACAAATGGTTTAGCTTCAAATACTTGCGATATAAATGATACAGCTTCAAATACAGGAGAAACGAACGAGTTAGCTTCAAATCCATGCAAAACACACGATTTAGCTTCATTTCAATGCCAAGTAGAAGGCTTAGCTTCAAATCCATGCGAATCAATTGTTTAGCTGCAAATACTTGTGATATACATGATTTAGTTTTAACTACATGCGAAACAAACGAGTTAGCTTCAAATCCATTCGAAACACAATATTTAGCGTCAAATCAATACGAAGTAGAAGGCAGAGCTTCAAATCCATGCGATACAAATGGTGAAGCTTCAAATACTTGTGATATACATGATTTAGCTTCCACTGCATTCGAAGCAATCGAGTTAGCTCCAAATCCACGCGAAACACATGATTTAACTTCAAATCAGTGCGAAGTGGAAGGCTCAGCTTCAAATCCATGCGAATCTAATGGTTCGGCTTCAAATACTTGCGAAATGCATGATTTAGCTTCAAATCAATACGATGTAGAAGGCTTAGCTTCAAATCCATGCAAAACACGTGATTTAGGATCCAATCAATGCGAAGTAGAAGGCTTAGCTTCAAATCCATGCGAATCAAACGGATTAGCTTCAAATACGTGCGATATAAATGATACAGCTTCAAATACAGGAGAAACAAACGAGTTAGCTTCAAATCCATGCAAACACACGATTTAAATTCAAATCAATGCCAAGTAGAAGGCTTAGCTTCAAATCCATGCGAATCTAATGGTTCGGCTTCAAATACTTGTGAAAGACATGATTTGGCTTAAACTGCACGCGAAACAAACGAGTTACCTTCAAATCCACGCGAAACACATAATTTAGCTTCAAATCAATGCGAAGTAGCAAGTTTAGCTTCAAATCCATGCGAAACAAATGATTGAGCTTCCTACACTTGGGATATAGGTGATATAGCTTCAACTGCATGCGAAACAAATGAGTTACATTCAAATCCAAGCGAAACACATAAATTAGCTTCAAATCAATGCGATGTAGAAGGTTTAGCTTCAAATCCATGCCAAACACATGATTTAGCTTCAAATCCATGGGATGTAGAAGGTTTAGCTTCAAATCCATGCGAAACACATTATTTAGGTGCAAATCAGTGCGAAGTAGAAGGCTCAGGTTCAAAGCCATGCGATTCAAATGGGTCATCTTCAAATACTTGTGAAAGACATGATTTAGCTTCAACTGCATGCGAAACAAACGAGTTACCTTCAAATCCACGCGAAACACATGATTTAGCTTCAAATCAATGCGATGTAGAAGGCTTAGCTTCAAATCCATGCAAAACACGTGATTTAGGATCCAATCAATGCGAAGTAGAAGGCTTAGCTTCAAATCCATGCGATACAAATGGTTTAGCTTCAAATACTTGCGATATAAATGATACAGCTTCAAATACAAGAGAAACGAACGAGTTAGCTTCAAATCCATGCAAAACACACGATTTAGCTTCATTTCAATGCCAAGTAGAAGGCTTAGCTTCAAATCCATGCGAATCAATTGTTTAGCTGCAAATACTTGTGATATACATGATTTAGTTTTAACTGCATGCGAAACAAACGAGTTAGCTTCAAATCCATTCGAAACACAATATTTAGCGTCAAATCAATACGAAGTAGAAGGCAGAGCTTCAAATCCATGCGATACAAATGGTGTAGCTTCAAATACTTGTGATATACATGATTTAGCTTCCACTGCATTCGAAGCAATCGAGTTAGCTCCAAATCCACGCGAAACACATGATTTAACTTCAAATCAGTGCGAAGTGGAAGGCTCAGCTTCAAATCCATGCGAATCTAATGGTTCGGCTTCAAATACTTGCGAAATGCATGATTTAGCTTCAAATCAATACGATGTAGAATGCTTAGCTTCAAATCCATGCAAAACACGTGATTTAGGATCCAATCAATGCGAAGTAGAAGGCTTAGCTTCAAATCCATGCGAATCAAACGGATTAGCTTCAAATACGTGCGATATAAATGATACAGCTTCAAATACAGGAGAAACAAACGAGTTAGCTTCAAATCCATGCAAACACACGATTTAGATTCAATTCAATGCCAAGTAGAAGGCTTAGCTTCAAATCCATGCGAATCTAATGGTTCGGCTTCAAATACTTGTGAAAGACATGATTTGGCTTAAACTGCACGCGAAACAAACGAGTTACCTTCAAATCCACGCGAAACACATAATTTAGCTTCAAATAAATGCGAAGTAGCAAGTTTAGCTTCAAATCCATGCGAAACAAATGATTGAGCTTCCTACACTTGGGATATAGGTGATATAGCTTCAACTGCATGCGAAACAAATGAGTTACATTCAAATCCACGCGAAACACATAATTTAGCTTCAAATCAATGCGAGGTAGCAGGTTTAGCTTCAAATCCATGCGAAACAAATGATTGAGCTTCCTACACTTGGGATATAGGTGATATAGCTTCAACTGCATGCGAAACAAATGGGTTACATTCAAATCCAAGCGAAACACATAAATTAGCTTCAAATCAATGCGATGTAGAAGGTTTAGCTTCAAATCCAAGCGAAACATATCATTTAGCTTCAAATACTTGCGATATAAGTGATATAGTTTCAAATGCAGGCGAAACGAACGAGTTAGCTGCAAATCCATGCGAAACGCATGATTCAGCTGCAAATCAATGCGATGTAGAAGGTTTAGCTTCAAATCCATGCCAAATACATGATTTAGCTTCAAATCAATGCGATGTAGAAGGTTTAGCTTCAAATCCAAGCGAAACATATCATTTAGCTTCAAATACTTGCGATATATGTGATATAGATTCAACTGCAGGCGAAACAAACGAGATAGCTTCAAATCCATGCAAAACACATGATTAAGCTTCAAAATAATGCGAAGTAGAAGGCTTAGCTTCAAATCCAAGCGAAACATATCATTTAGCTTCAAATACTTGCGATATAAGTGATATAGCTTCAAATGCAGGCGAAACAAACGTGTTAGCTTCAAATCCAAGCGAAACAGATGGTTTAACTTCAAATCAATGCGAAGTAGAAGGCGTAGCTTCAAATCCATGCGGAACAAATGGTTATGCTTCAAAAACTTGTGATATATGTGATATAGATTCAACTGCAGGCGAAACAAACGAGTTAGCTCCAAATCCATGCGAAACACATGATTTAGCTGCAAATCAAAGCGATGTAGAAGGTTTAGCTTCAAATCCATGCGATCTAGAAGGTTTAGCTTCAAATCCATGCAAAACAAATGATTTAGCTTCAAATCAATGCGAAGTAGAAGGCTTAGCTTCAAATCCATGCGAAACAAATGGGTAAGATACAAATGCTTGTGATATACATTATTTAGCTACAACTGCATGCGAAACAAACGAGTTAGCTTCAAATCCATGCGAAACAAATGGGTAAGATACAAATGCTTGTGATATACATTATTTAGCTACAACTGCATGCGAAACAAACGAGTTACCTTCAAATCCATGCTAAACACATGATTTAGTTGCAAATCAATGCGATGTAGAAGGTTTAGCTTCAAATCCAAGCGAAACATATCATTTAGCTTAAAATACTTGCGATATATGTGATATAGTTTCAAATGCAGGAGAAACGAACGAGTTAGCTTCAAAACCATTGCGAAACCCATGATTCAGCTTCAAATCAATACGATGTAGAATGCTTAGCTTCAAATCCATGCAAAACACGTGATTTAGGATCCAATCAATGCGAAGTAGAAGGCTTAGCTTCAAATCCATGCGAATCAAACGGATTAGCTTCAAATACTTGCGACATAAATGATACAGCTTCAAATACAGGAGAAACAAACGAGTTAGCTTCAAATCCATGCAAACACACGATTTAGATTCAATTCAATGCCAAGTAGAAGGCTTAGCTTCAAATCCATGCGAATCTAATGGTTCGGCTTCAAATACTTGTGAAAGACATGATTTGGCTTAAACTGCACGCGAAACAAACGAGTTACCTTCAAATCCACGCGAAACACATAATTTAGCTTCAAATAAATGCGAAGTAGCAAGTTTAGCTTCAAATCCATGCGAAACAAATGATTGAGCTTCCTACACTTGGGATATAGGTGATATAGCTTCAACTGCATGCGAAACAAATGAGTTACATTCAAATCCACGCGAAACACATAATTTAGCTTCAAATCAATGCGAGGTAGCAGGTTTAGCTTCAAATCCATGCGAAACAAATGATTGAGCTTCCTACACTTGGGATATAGGTGATATAGCTTCAACTGCATGCGAAACAAATGGGTTACATTCAAATCCAAGCGAAACACATAAATTAGCTTCAAATCAATGCGATGTAGAAGGTTTAGCTTCAAATCCAAGCGAAACATATCATTTAGCTTCAAATACTTGCGATATAAGTGATATAGTTTCAAATGCAGGCGAAACGAACGAGTTAGCTGCAAATCCATGCGAAACGCATGATTCAGCTGCAAATCAATGCGATGTAGAAGGTTTAGCTTCAAATCCATGCCAAATACATGATTTAGCTTCAAATCAATGCGATGTAGAAGGTTTAGCTTCAAATCCAAGCGAAACATATCATTTAGCTTCAAATACTTGCGATATATGTGATATAGATTCAACTGCAGGCGAAACAAACGAGATAGCTTCAAATCCATGCAAAACACATGATTAAGCTTCAAAATAATGCGAAGTAGAAGGCTTAGCTTCAAATCCAAGCGAAACATATCATTTAGCTTCAAATACTTGCGATATAAGTGATATAGCTTCAAATGCAGGCGAAACAAACGTGTTAGCTTCAAATCCAAGCGAAACAGATGGTTTAACTTCAAATCAATGCGAAGTAGAAGGCGTAGCTTCAAATCCATGCGGAACAAATGGTTATGCTTCAAAAACTTGTGATATATGTGATATAGATTCAACTGCAGGCGAAACAAACGAGTTAGCTCCAAATCCATGCGAAACACATGATTTAGCTGCAAATCAAAGCGATGTAGAAGGTTTAGCTTCAAATCCATGCGATCTAGAAGGTTTAGCTTCAAATCCATGCAAAACAAATGATTTAGCTTCAAATCAATGCGAAGTAGAAGGCTTAGCTTCAAATCCATGCGAAACAAATGGGTAAGATACAAATGCTTGTGATATACATTATTTAGCTACAACTGCATGCGAAACAAACGAGTTAGCTTCAAATCCATGCGAAACAAATGGGTAAGATACAAATGCTTGTGATATACATTATTTAGCTACAACTGCATGCGAAACAAACGAGTTACCTTCAAATCCATGCTAAACACATGATTTAGTTGCAAATCAATGCGATGTAGAAGGTTTAGCTTCAAATCCAAGCGAAACATATCATTTAGCTTAAAATACTTGCGATATATGTGATATAGTTTCAAATGCAGGAGAAACGAACGAGTTAGCTTCAAAACCATTGCGAAACACATGATTCAGCTGCAAATCAATGCTATGTAGAAGGCTTAGTTTCAAATCCATGCAAAACACGTCATTTAGGATCCAATCAATGCGAAGTAGAAGGCTTAGCTTCAAATCCATGCGAAATAAATGGTTTAGCTTCAAATACTTGCGACATAAATGATACAGCTTCAAATACAGGAGAAACAAACGAGTTAGCTTCAAATCCATGCAAAACACACGATTTAGCTTCAATTCAATGCCAAGTAGAAGGCTTAGCTTCTAATACATGCGAAACAAATGGTTTAGCTTCAAATACTTGCGATATAAATGATACAGATTCAAATACAGGAGAAACAAACGAGTTAGCTTCAAATCCATGCAAAACACACGATTTAGCTTCAATTCAATGCCAAGTAGAAGGCTTAGCTTCAAATCCATGCAAATCAATTGTTTAGCTGCAAATACTTGTGATATACATGATTTAGTTTCAACTGCATGCGAAACACATTATTTAGGTGCAAATCAGTACGAAGTAGAAGGCTCCGGTTCAAAGCCATGCGATTCAAATGGTTCATCTTCAAATACTTGTGAAAGACATGATTTAGCTTCAACTGCATGCGAAACAAACGAGTTACCTTCAAATCCATGCTAAACACATGATTTAGCTTCAAATCAATGCGAAGTAGCAGGTTCAGCTTGAAATCCATGAGAAACAAATGATTGAGCTTCCTACACTTGGGATATAGGTGATATAGCTTCAACTGCATGCGAAACAAATGAGTTACATTCAAATCCAAGCGAAACACATAATTTATCTTCAAATCAATGCGATGTAGAAGGTTTAGCTTCAAATTCAAGCGAAACACATGATTTAGCTTCAAATACTTGCGATATAAGTGATATAGTTTGAAATGCAGGTGAAACGGACGAGTTAGCTTCAAATCCATGCGAAACACATGATTCAGCTGCAAATCAATGCGACGTAGAAGGCTTAGCTTCAAATCCATGCAACACACGTGATTTTGGATCCAATCAATGCGAAGTAGAAGGCTTATCTTCAAATCCATGCGAATCAATTGTTTAGCTGCAAATACTTGTGATATACATGATTTAGATTCAACTGCATGCGAAAAAAACGAGTTAGCTTCAAATCCATTCGAAACACAATATTGAGCGTCAAATCAATGCGAAGTAGAAAGCAGAGCTTCAAATCCATGCGATACAAATGGTGTAGCTTCAAATACTTGTGACATACATGATTTAGCTTCAACTGCATTCGAAGCAAACGAGTGAGCTCCAAATCCACGCGAAACACATAATTTAACTTCAAATCAGTGCGAAGTAGAAGGGATAGCTTCAAATCCATGCGAATCTAATGGTTCGGTTTCAAATACTTGCGAAATGCATGATTTAGCTTCAAATCAATACGATGTAGAAGGCTTAGCTTCAAATCCATGCAAAACACGTGATTTAGGATCCAATCAATGCGAAGTAGAAGGCTTAGCTTCAAATCCATGCGAATCAAACGGATTAGCTTCAAATACGTGCGATATAAATGATACAGCTTCAAATACAGGAGAAACAAACGAGTTAGCTTCAAATCCATGCAAACACACGATTTAAATTCAAATCAATGCCAAGTAGAAGGCTTAGCTTCAAATCCATGCGAATCTAATGGTTCGGCTTCAAATACTTGTGAAAGACATGATTTGGCTTAAACTGCACGCGAAACAAACGAGTTACCTTCAAATCCACGCGAAACACATAATTTAGCTTCAAATCAATGCGAAGTAGCAAGTTTAGCTTCAAATCCATGCGAAACAAATGATTGAGCTTCCTACACTTGGGATATAGCTGATATAGCTTCAACTGCATGCGAAACAAATGAGTTACATTCAAATCCAAGCGAAACACATAAATTAGCTTCAAATCAATGCGATGTAGAAGGTTTAGCTTCAAATCCATGCCAAACACATGATTTAGCTTCAAATCCATGGGATGTAGAAGGTTTAGCTTCAAATCCATGCGAAACACATTATTTAGGTGCAAATCAGTGCGAAGTAGAAGGCTCAGGTTCAAAGCCATGCGATTCAAATGGTTCATCTTCAAATACTTGTGAAAGACATGATTTAGCTTCAACTGCATGCGAAACAAACGAGTTACCTTCAAATCCACGCGAAACACATGATTTAGCTTCAAATCAATGCGATGTAGAAGGCTTAGCTTCAAATCCATGCAAAACACGTGATTTAGGATCCAATCAATGCGAAGTAGAAGGCTTAGCTTCAAATCCATGCGATACAAATGGTTTAGCTTCAAATACTTGCGATATAAATGATACAGCTTCAAATACAAGAGAAACGAACGAGTTAGCTTCAAATCCATGCAAAACACACGATTTAGCTTCATTTCAATGCCAAGTAGAAGGCTTAGCTTCAAATCCATGCGAATCAATTGTTTAGCTGCAAATACTTGTGATATACATGATTTAGTTTTAACTGCATGCGAAACAAACGAGTTAGCTTCAAATCCATTCGAAACACAATATTTAGCGTCAAATCAATACGAAGTAGAAGGCAGAGCTTCAAATCCATGCGATACAAATGGTGTAGCTTCAAATACTTGTGATATACATGATTTAGCTTCCACTGCATTCGAAGCAATCGAGTTAGCTCCAAATCCACGCGAAACACATGATTTAACTTCAAATCAGTGCGAAGTGGAAGGCTCAGCTTCAAATCCATGCGAATCTAATGGTTCGGCTTCAAATACTTGCGAAATGCATGATTTAGCTTCAAATCAATACGATGTAGAATGCTTAGCTTCAAATCCATGCAAAACACGTGATTTAGGATCCAATCAATGCGAAGTAGAAGGCTTAGCTTCAAATCCATGCGAATCAAACGGATTAGCTTCAAATACGTGCGATATAAATGATACAGCTTCAAATACAGGAGAAACAAACGAGTTAGCTTCAAATCCATGCAAACACACGATTTAGATTCAATTCAATGCCAAGTAGAAGGCTTAGCTTCAAATCCATGCGAATCTAATGGTTCGGCTTCAAATACTTGTGAAAGACATGATTTGGCTTAAACTGCACGCGAAACAAACGAGTTACCTTCAAATCCACGCGAAACACATAATTTAGCTTCAAATAAATGCGAAGTAGCAAGTTTAGCTTCAAATCCATGCGAAACAAATGATTGAGCTTCCTACACTTGGGATATAGGTGATATAGCTTCAACTGCATGCGAAACAAATGAGTTACATTCAAATCCACGCGAAACACATAATTTAGCTTCAAATCAATGCGAGGTAGCAGGTTTAGCTTCAAATCCATGCGAAACAAATGATTGAGCTTCCTACACTTGGGATATAGGTGATATAGCTTCAACTGCATGCGAAACAAATGGGTTACATTCAAATCCAAGCGAAACACATAAATTAGCTTCAAATCAATGCGATGTAGAAGGTTTAGCTTCAAATCCAAGCGAAACATATCATTTAGCTTCAAATACTTGCGATATAAGTGATATAGTTTCAAATGCAGGCGAAACGAACGAGTTAGCTGCAAATCCATGCGAAACGCATGATTCAGCTGCAAATCAATGCGATGTAGAAGGTTTAGCTTCAAATCCATGCCAAATACATGATTTAGCTTCAAATCAATGCGATGTAGAAGGTTTAGCTTCAAATCCAAGCGAAACATATCATTTAGCTTCAAATACTTGCGATATATGTGATATAGATTCAACTGCAGGCGAAACAAACGAGATAGCTTCAAATCCATGCAAAACACATGATTAAGCTTCAAAATAATGCGAAGTAGAAGGCTTAGCTTCAAATCCAAGCGAAACATATCATTTAGCTTCAAATACTTGCGATATAAGTGATATAGCTTCAAATGCAGGCGAAACAAACGTGTTAGCTTCAAATCCAAGCGAAACAGATGGTTTAACTTCAAATCAATGCGAAGTAGAAGGCGTAGCTTCAAATCCATGCGGAACAAATGGTTATGCTTCAAAAACTTGTGATATATGTGATATAGATTCAACTGCAGGCGAAACAAACGAGTTAGCTCCAAATCCATGCGAAACACATGATTTAGCTGCAAATCAAAGCGATGTAGAAGGTTTAGCTTCAAATCCATGCGATCTAGAAGGTTTAGCTTCAAATCCATGCAAAACAAATGATTTAGCTTCAAATCAATGCGAAGTAGAAGGCTTAGCTTCAAATCCATGCGAAACAAATGGGTAAGATACAAATGCTTGTGATATACATTATTTAGCTACAACTGCATGCGAAACAAACGAGTTAGCTTCAAATCCATGCGAAACAAATGGGTAAGATACAAATGCTTGTGATATACATTATTTAGCTACAACTGCATGCGAAACAAACGAGTTACCTTCAAATCCATGCTAAACACATGATTTAGTTGCAAATCAATGCGATGTAGAAGGTTTAGCTTCAAATCCAAGCGAAACATATCATTTAGCTTAAAATACTTGCGATATATGTGATATAGTTTCAAATGCAGGAGAAACGAACGAGTTAGCTTCAAAACCATTGCGAAACACATGATTCAGCTGCAAATCAATGCTATGTAGAAGGCTTAGTTTCAAATCCATGCAAAACACGTCATTTAGGATCCAATCAATGCGAAGTAGAAGGCTTAGCTTCAAATCCATGCGAAATAAATGGTTTAGCTTCAAATACTTGCGACATAAATGATACAGCTTCAAATACAGGAGAAACAAACGAGTTAGCTTCAAATCCATGCAAAACACACGATTTAGCTTCAATTCAATGCCAAGTAGAAGGCTTAGCTTCTAATACATGCGAAACAAATGGTTTAGCTTCAAATACTTGCGATATAAATGATACAGATTCAAATACAGGAGAAACAAACGAGTTAGCTTCAAATCCATGCAAAACACACGATTTAGCTTCAATTCAATGCCAAGTAGAAGGCTTAGCTTCAAATCCATGCAAATCAATTGTTTAGCTGCAAATACTTGTGATATACATGATTTAGTTTCAACTGCATGCGAAACACATTATTTAGGTGCAAATCAGTACGAAGTAGAAGGCTCCGGTTCAAAGCCATGCGATTCAAATGGTTCATCTTCAAATACTTGTGAAAGACATGATTTAGCTTCAACTGCATGCGAAACAAACGAGTTACCTTCAAATCCATGCTAAACACATGATTTAGCTTCAAATCAATGCGAAGTAGCAGGTTCAGCTTGAAATCCATGCGAAACAAATGATTGAGCTTCCTACACTTGGGATATAGGTGATATAGCTTCAACTGCATGCGAAACAAATGAGTTACATTCAAATCCAAGCGAAACACATAATTTATCTTCAAATCAATGCGATGTAGAAGGTTTAGCTTCAAATTCAAGCGAAACACATGATTTAGCTTCAAATACTTGCGATATAAGTGATATAGTTTCAAATGCAGGAGAAACGAAAGAGTTAGCTTCAAATCCATGCGAAACACATGATTCAGCTGCAAATCAATGCGACGTAGAAGGCTTAGCTTCAAATCCATGCAACACACGTGATTTTGGATCCAATCAATGCGAAGTAGAAGGCTTATCTTCAAATCCATGCGAATCAATTGTTTAGCTGCAAATACTTGTGATATACATGATTTAGATTCAACTGCATGCGAAAAAAACGAGTTAGCTTCAAATCCATTCGAAACACAATATTGAGCGTCAAATCAATGCGAAGTAGAAAGCAGAGCTTCAAATCCATGCGATACAAATGGTGTAGCTTCAAATACTTGTGACATACATGATTTAGCTTCAACTGCATTCGAAGCAAACGAGTGAGCTCCAAATCCACGCGAAACACATAATTTAACTTCAAATCAGTGCGAAGTAGAAGGGATAGCTTCAAATCCATGCGAATCTAATGGTTCGGTTTCAAATACTTGCGAAATGCATGATTTAGCTTCAAATCAATACGATGTAGAAGGCTTAGCTTCAAATCCATGCAAAACACGTGATTTAGGATCCAATCAATGCGAAGTAGAAGGCTTAGCTTCAAATCCATGCGAATCAAACGGATTAGCTTCAAATACGTGCGATATAAATGATACAGCTTCAAATACAGGAGAAACAAACGAGTTAGCTTCAAATCCATGCAAACACACGATTTAAATTCAAATCAATGCCAAGTAGAAGGCTTAGCTTCAAATCCATGCGAATCTAATGGTTCGGCTTCAAATACTTGTGAAAGACATGATTTGGCTTAAACTGCACGCGAAACAAACGAGTTACCTTCAAATCCACGCGAAACACATAATTTAGCTTCAAATCAATGCGAAGTAGCAAGTTTAGCTTCAAATCCATGCGAAACAAATGATTGAGCTTCCTACACTTGGGATATAGGTGATATAGCTTCAACTGCATGCGAAACAAATGAGTTACATTCAAATCCAAGCGAAACACATAAATTAGCTTCAAATCAATGCGATGTAGAAGGTTTAGCTTCAAATCCATGCCAAACACATGATTTAGCTTCAAATCCATGGGATGTAGAAGGTTTAGCTTCAAATCCATGCGAAACACATTATTTAGGTGCAAATCAGTGCGAAGTAGAAGGCTCAGGCTCAAAGCCATGCGATTCAAATGGTTCATCTTCAAATACTTGTGAAAGACATGATTTAGCTTCAACTGCATGCGAAACAAACGAGTTACCTTCAAATCCACGCGAAACACATGATTTAGCTTCAAATCAATGCGATGTAGAAGGCTTAGCTTCAAATCCATGCAAAACACGTGATTTAGGATCCAATCAATGCGAAGTAGAAGGCTTAGCTTCAAATCCATGCGATACAAATGGTTTAGCTTCAAATACTTGCGATATAAATGATACAGCTTCAAATACAAGAGAAACGAACGAGTTAGCTTCAAATCCATGCAAAACACACGATTTAGCTTCATTTCAATGCCAAGTAGAAGGCTTAGCTTCAAATCCATGCGAATCAATTGTTTAGCTGCAAATACTTGTGATATACATGATTTAGTTTTAACTGCATGCGAAACAAACGAGTTAGCTTCAAATCCATTCGAAACACAATATTTAGCGTCAAATCAATACGAAGTAGAAGGCAGAGCTTCAAATCCATGCGATACAAATGGTGTAGCTTCAAATACTTGTGATATACATGATTTAGCTTCCACTGCATTCGAAGCAATCGAGTTAGCTCCAAATCCACGCGAAACACATGATTTAACTTCAAATCAGTGCGAAGTGGAAGGCTCAGCTTCAAATCCATGCGAATCTAATGGTTCGGCTTCAAATACTTGCGAAATGCATGATTTAGCTTCAAATCAATACGATGTAGAATGCTTAGCTTCAAATCCATGCAAAACACGTGATTTAGGATCCAATCAATGCGAAGTAGAAGGCTTAGCTTCAAATCCATGCGAATCAAACGGATTAGCTTCAAATACGTGCGATATAAATGATACAGCTTCAAATACAGGAGAAACAAACGAGTTAGCTTCAAATCCATGCAAACACACGATTTAGATTCAATTCAATGCCAAGTAGAAGGCTTAGCTTCAAATCCATGCGAATCTAATGGTTCGGCTTCAAATACTTGTGAAAGACATGATTTGGCTTAAACTGCACGCGAAACAAACGAGTTACCTTCAAATCCACGCGAAACACATAATTTAGCTTCAAATAAATGCGAAGTAGCAAGTTTAGCTTCAAATCCATGCGAAACAAATGATTGAGCTTCCTACACTTGGGATATAGGTCATATAGCTTCAACTGCATGCGAAACAAATGAGTTACATTCAAATCCACGCGAAACACATAATTTAGCTTCAAATCAATGCGAGGTAGCAGGTTTAGCTTCAAATCCATGCGAAACAAATGATTGAGCTTCCTACACTTGGGATATAGGTGATATAGCTTCAACTGCATGCGAAACAAATGGGTTACATTCAAATCCAAGCGAAACACATAAATTAGCTTCAAATCAATGCGATGTAGAAGGTTTAGCTTCAAATCCAAGCGAAACATATCATTTAGCTTCAAATACTTGCGATATAAGTGATATAGTTTCAAATGCAGGCGAAACGAACGAGTTAGCTGCAAATCCATGCGAAACGCATGATTCAGCTGCAAATCAATGCGATGTAGAAGGTTTAGCTTCAAATCCATGCCAAATACATGATTTAGCTTCAAATCAATGCGATGTAGAAGGTTTAGCTTCAAATCCAAGCGAAACATATCATTTAGCTTCAAATACTTGCGATATATGTGATATAGATTCAACTGCAGGCGAAACAAACGAGATAGCTTCAAATCCATGCAAAACACATGATTAAGCTTCAAAATAATGCGAAGTAGAAGGCTTAGCTTCAAATCCAAGCGAAACATATCATTTAGCTTCAAATACTTGCGATATAAGTGATATAGCTTCAAATGCAGGCGAAACAAACGTGTTAGCTTCAAATCCAAGCGAAACAGATGGTTTAACTTCAAATCAATGCGAAGTAGAAGGCGTAGCTTCAAATCCATGCGGAACAAATGGTTATGCTTCAAAAACTTGTGATATATGTGATATAGATTCAACTGCAGGCGAAACAAACGAGTTAGCTCCAAATCCATGCGAAACACATGATTTAGCTGCAAATCAAAGCGATGTAGAAGGTTTAGCTTCAAATCCATGCGATCTAGAAGGTTTAGCTTCAAATCCATGCAAAACAAATGATTTAGCTTCAAATCAATGCGAAGTAGAAGGCTTAGCTTCAAATCCATGCGAAACAAATGGGTAAGATACAAATGCTTGTGATATACATTATTTAGCTACAACTGCATGCGAAACAAACGAGTTAGCTTCAAATCCATGCGAAACAAATGGGTAAGATACAAATGCTTGTGATATACATTATTTAGCTACAACTGCATGCGAAACAAACGAGTTACCTTCAAATCCATGCTAAACACATGATTTAGTTGCAAATCAATGCGATGTAGAAGGTTTAGCTTCAAATCCAAGCGAAACATATCATTTAGCTTAAAATACTTGCGATATATGTGATATAGTTTCAAATGCAGGAGAAACGAACGAGTTAGCTTCAAAACCATTGCGAAACACATGATTCAGCTGCAAATCAATGCTATGTAGAAGGCTTAGTTTCAAATCCATGCAAAACACGTCATTTAGGATCCAATCAATGCGAAGTAGAAGGCTTAGCTTCAAATCCATGCGAAATAAATGGTTTAGCTTCAAATACTTGCGACATAAATGATACAGCTTCAAATACAGGAGAAACAAACGAGTTAGCTTCAAATCCATGCAAAACACACGATTTAGCTTCAATTCAATGCCAAGTAGAAGGCTTAGCTTCTAATACATGCGAAACAAATGGTTTAGCTTCAAATACTTGCGATATAAATGATACAGATTCAAATACAGGAGAAACAAACGAGTTAGCTTCAAATCCATGCAAAACACACGATTTAGCTTCAATTCAATGCCAAGTAGAAGGCTTAGCTTCAAATCCATGCAAATCAATTGTTTAGCTGCAAATACTTGTGATATACATGATTTAGTTTCAACTGCATGCGAAACACATTATTTAGGTGCAAATCAGTACGAAGTAGAAGGCTCCGGTTCAAAGCCATGCGATTCAAATGGTTCATCTTCAAATACTTGTGAAAGACATGATTTAGCTTCAACTGCATGCGAAACAAACGAGTTACCTTCAAATCCATGCTAAACACATGATTTAGCTTCAAATCAATGCGAAGTAGCAGGTTCAGCTTGAAATCCATGCGAAACAAATGATTGAGCTTCCTACACTTGGGATATAGGTGATATAGCTTCAACTGCATGCGAAACAAATGAGTTACATTCAAATCCAAGCGAAACACATAATTTATCTTCAAATCAATGCGATGTAGAAGGTTTAGCTTCAAATTCAAGCGAAACACATGATTTAGCTTCAAATACTTGCGATATAAGTGATATAGTTTGAAATGCAGGTGAAACGGACGAGTTAGCTTCAAATCCATGCGAAACACATGATTCAGCTGCAAATCAATGCGACGTAGAAGGCTTAGCTTCAAATCCATGCAACACACGTGATTTTGGATCCAATCAATGCGAAGTAGAAGGCTTATCTTCAAATCCATGCGAATCAATTGTTTAGCTGCAAATACTTGTGATATACATGATTTAGATTCAACTGCATGCGAAAAAAACGAGTTAGCTTCAAATCCATTCGAAACACAATATTGAGCGTCAAATCAATGCGAAGTAGAAAGCAGAGCTTCAAATCCATGCGATACAAATGGTGTAGCTTCAAATACTTGTGACATACATGATTTAGCTTCAACTGCATTCGAAGCAAACGAGTGAGCTCCAAATCCACGCGAAACACATAATTTAACTTCAAATCAGTGCGAAGTAGAAGGGATAGCTTCAAATCCATGCGAATCTAATGGTTCGGTTTCAAATACTTGTGAAATGCATGATTTAGCTTCAACGGCATGCGAAAGAACGAGTTACCTTCAACTCCACGCAAAACACATAATTTAGCTTCAAATCAATGCGAAGTAGCAGGTTTAGCTTCAAATCCATGCGAAACAAATGATTGAGCTTCCTACACTTGGGATATAGGTGATATAGCTTCAACTGCATGCGAAACAAATGAGTTACATTCAAATCCAAGCGAAACACGTAATTCAGTTGCAAATCAATGCGATGTAGAAGGCTTAACTTCAAATCCATGCAAAACGCGTGATTTAGGATCCAATCAACGCGAAGTAGAAGGCTCAGCTTCAAATCCATGCGAAACAAATGGTTTAGCTTCAAATACTTGCGATATAAATGATACAGCTTCAAATACAGGAGAAACAAACGAGTTAGCTTCAAATCCATGCAAAACACACGATTTAGCTTCAATTCAATGCCAAGTAGAAGGCTTAGCTTCAAATCCATGCGAATCAATTGTTTAGCTGCAAATACTTGTGATATACATGATTTAGTTTCAACTGCATGCGAAAGAAACGAGTTAGCTTCAAATCCATTCGAAACACAATATTTAGCGTCAAATCAATGCGAAGTAGAAGGCAGAGCTTCAAATCCATGCGATACAAATGGTTTAGCTTCAAATACTTGTGATATACATGATTTAGCTTCAACTGCATTCGAAGCAACGAGTTAGCTCCAAATCCACGCGAAACACGTGATTTAACTTCAAATCAGTGCGAAGTAGAAGGCTTAGCTTCAAATCCATGCGAATCTAATGTTTCGGCTTCAAATTCTTGTGAAATGCATGATTTAGATTCAACAGCATGCGAAACAACGTGTTACCTTCAAATCCACGCGAAATACATAATTTAGCTTCAAATCAATGCGAAGTAGCAGGTTTACCTTAAAATCCATTCGAAAAAAATGATTGAGCTTCCTACACTTGGGATATAGGTGATATTGCTGCAACTGCATGCGAAACAAATGAGTTACATTCAAATCCAAGCGTAACACATAATTTATCTTCAAATCAATGCGATGTAGAAGGTTTAGCTTCAAATTCAAGCGAAACACATGATTTAGCTTCAAATACTTGCGATATAAGTGATATAGTTTCAAATGCAGGTGAAACGAACGAGTTAGCTTCAAATCCATGCGAAACACATGATTCAGCTGCAAATCAATGCGATGTAGAAGGCAGAGCTTCAAATCCATGAGAAACGAAATATTTAGCTTCAAATACTTGCGAATATAAGTGATGTAGCTTCAAATGCAGGCGAAACAAAAGAGTTAGCGTCAAATCCAAGCGAAACAGATGGTTTAACTTCAAATCAATGCGAAGTAGAAGGCGTAGCTTCAAATCCATGCGGAACAAATGGTTATGCATCAAAAACTTGTGATATATGTGATATAGATTCAACTGCAGGCGAAACGAACGAGATAGCTTCAAATCCATGCGAAACACATGATTTAGCTTCAAATCCATGGGATGTAGAAGGTTTAGCTTCAAATCCATGGGATGTAGAAGGTTTAGCTTCAAATCCATGGGATGTAGAAGGTTTAGCTTCAAATCCATGCGAAACATATGATTGAGCTTCAAAGACTTGGGATATAGGTGGTATATCTTCAACTGCATGCAAAACAAACGAGTTACCATCAAATCCACCCGAAATACATGAGTTAGCATCAAATCAATGCGATGTAGAAGGTTTAGCTTCAAATCCATGCGAAACAAATGATTGAGCTTCAAACACTTGGGATAAAGGTGATATAGCTTCAACTGCATGCGAAACAAACCAGCTACCTTCAAATCCACGCGAAACACATGATTTAGCTTCAAATGAATGCGAAGTAGAAGGCTTAGCTTCAAATCCATGCGAAACACATGATTTAGCTTCAAATCAATGCCATGTAGAAGGTTTAGCTTCAAATCCATGCGATACAAATGATTGAGTTTCAAACACTTGGGATAAAGGTGATAAAGATTCAACTGCATGCGAAACAAACGAGTTAGCTTCAAATACATGGGATACACATGATTTAGCTTCAAATCAATGCGATGTAGAGGGTTTAGCTTCAAATCCATGCGATACACAAGATTTAGCTTCAAATCAATGCGATGTAGAAAGTTCAGCTTCAAATCCATGCCATGCACATGATTTAGCATCAAATACTTGCGATATAAGTGATATAACTTCAAAATCTGGAGGAACAAACGAGGTAGCTTCAATTCCATGCGAAACAGATGGTTTAACTTCAAATCAATGCGAAGTAGAAGGCGTAGCTTCAAATCCATGCGGAATAAATGGTTATGCTTCAAAAACTTGTGATATATGTGATATAGATTCAAATGCAGGCGAAACAAACGAGATAGCTTCAAATCCATGCAAAACACATGATTAAGCTTCAAAACAATGCGAAGTAGATGGCATAGCTTCAAATCCATGCGAAACACACGATTTAGCTTCAAATCAATGCGATGTAGAAGGTTTAGCTTCAAATCCATGCGAAACAAATAATTTAGCTTCAAATCAATGCGATGTAGAAGGTTTAGCTTCAAATCCATGCGATACACAAGATTTAGTTTCAAATCAATGCGATGTAGAAGTTTCAGCTTCAAATGCATGCGACACATATGATTTAGCTTCAAATACTTGCGATATAAGTAATATAGCATCAAAAGCTGGAGGAGCAAACGAGTTAGCTTCAAATCCATGCGAAACACATGATTTAGCTTCAAATCAATGCGATGTAGAAGGTTTAGCTTCAAATCCAAGCGAAACACATATGATTTAGCTTCAAATACTTGCGATATAAATGAAGTAACTTCAAATGCTGAGGATACAATCAAGTTAGCTTCAAATCCATGCAAAACACATGATTTTAGCTTCAAATCCATGGGCAACACATGATTTAGGTTCATTGTCATGGTAAACACATGATTAAGCTTCACATACATGCGAAACAAATGGTTTAGCTTCTAATAGTTGATATATACATGATATAGCTCCAACTGTATGCGAAACAAACGAGATAGCTTCAAATCCATGAAAAACACACGATTTAGCTTCAATTCAATGCCAAGTAGAAGGCTTAGCTACCAAATCCATGCGAATCTAATGGTTCGGCTTCAAATACTTGTGAAATGCATGATTTAGCTTCAACTGCATGCGAAACAACGAGTTACCTTCAAATCCACGCGAAACACATAATTTAGCTTCAAGTCAATGCGAAGTAGCAGGTTTAGCTTCAAATCCATGCGAAACAAATGATTGAGCTTCCTACACTTGGGATATATGTGATATAGCTTCAACTGCATGCGAAACAAATGCGTTAGATTCAAATCCAAACGAAACACATGATTTAGCTTCAAATACTTGCGATATAAGTGATATAGTTTCAAATACAGGTTAAAACGAACGAGTTAGCTACAAATCCATGCGAAACACATGATTCAGATGCAAATCAATGCGATGTAGAAGGTTTAGCTTCAAATCCATGCCAAACACATGATTTAGCTTCAAATCCATGGGATGTATAAGGTTTAGCTTCAAATCCATCAGAAACAAATGATTTAGCTTCAGATACTTGCGATATAAATGATATAGATTCAACTGCATGCGAAAAAAACGATACAGCTTCAAATCCAAGGGAAACACATGATTTAGCTTCAAATCAATGCGACGTAAAATGCTTAGCTTCAAATCCATGCGAAACACATGATTTAGCTTCAAATCAATGCCATGTAGAAGGTTTAGCTTCAAATCCATGCGATACAAATGATTGAGTTTCAAACACTTGGGATAAAGGTGATAAAGATTCAACTGCATGCGAAACAAACGAGTTAGCTTCAAATACATGGGATACACATGATTTAGCTTCAAATCAATGCGAAGTAGAAGGCTTAGCTTCAAATCCATGCGAAACAAATGGTTTAGTTACAAATACTTGTGATATACACTATTTAGCTACAACTGCATGCGAAACAAACGAGTTAGCTTCAAATACATGGGAAACACATGATTTAGCTTCAAATCAATGCGATGTAGAAGGTTTAGCATCAAATCCATGCGATACAAATGATTGAGCTTCAAACACTTGGGATAAAGGTGATATAGCTTCAACTGCATGCGAAACAAACGAGTTACCTTCAAATCCACGCGAAACACATGATTTAGCTTCAAATCAATTTGATGTAGAAGGTTTAGCTTCAAATCCATGCGAAACAAATGATTTAGCTTCAAATCAATGCGAAGTAAAAGGCTTAGCTTCAAATCCATGCGAAACGAATGATTTAGCATAAAATACTTGCGAATATAAGTGATATACCTTCAAATGCAGGCGAAACAAACGAGTTAGCTTCAGATCCATGCGAAACGCATGATTTAGTTGCAAATCAATGCGATGTAGAGGGTTTAGCTTCAAATGCATGCGATACACAAGATTTAGCTTCAAATCAATGCGATGTAGAAAGTTCAGCGTCAAATCCATGCGACGCACATGATTTAGCTTCAAATACTTGCGATATAAGTGATATAGCTTCAGAATCTGGAGGAACAAACGAGGTAGCTTCAATTCCATGCGAAACAAATGATTTAGCTTCAAATCAATGCGAAGTAAAGGGCTTAGCTTCAAATCCATGCGTAACAAATGGTTTAGCTACAAATACTTGTGATATACATTATTTAGCTACAACTGCATGCGAAACAAACGAGTTAGCTTCAAATACATGGGATACACATGATTTAGCTTCAAATCAATGAGATGTAGAAGGTTTAGCTTCAAATCCATGCGAAACAAATGATTGTGCTTCCTACACTTGGGATATAGGTGATATAGCTTCAACTGCATGCGGAACAAACGAGTTACCTTCAAATCCACGCGAAACACATGATTTAGCTTCAAATCAAATTGATGTAGAAGGTTTAGCTTCAAATCCATGCGAAACAAATGATTGAGCTTCAAACACTTGGGATATAGGTGGTATATTTTCAACTGCATGCGAAACACGTGAGTTAGCTTCAAATCAATGCGATGTAGAAGGTTTAGCATCACATTCATTCGATACAAATGATTGAGCTTCAAACACTTGGGATAAAGGTGATATAGCTTCAACTGCATGCGAAACAAACGAGTTACCTTCAAATCCACGCGAAACATATGATTTAGCTTCAAATCAATTTGATGTAGAAGGTTTAGCTTCAAATCCATGCGAAACAAATGATTTAGCTTCAAATCCATGCGAAACGAATGATTTAGCATAAAATACTTGCGAATATAAGTGATATAGCTTCAAATGCAGGCGAAACAAACGAGTTAGCTTCAGATCCATGCGAAACACATGATTTAGTTGCAAATCAATGCGATGTAGAAAGTTCAGCTTCAAATCCATGCGACGCACATGATTTAGATTCATATACTTGCGATATAAGTGATATAACTTCAAAATCTGGAGGAACAAACGAGGTAGCTTAAATTCCATGCGAAACAAATGATTTAGCTTCAAATCAATGCGAAGTAGGGGGCTTAGCTTCAAATCCATGCGAAACAAGTGGTTTAGCTTCAAATACTTGCGATATAAATGATACAGCTTCAAATACAGGAGAAACAAACGAGTTAGCTTCAAATCCATGCAAAACACACGATTTAGCTTCAATTCAATGCCAAGTAGAAGGCTTAGCTTCTAATACATGCGAAACTAATGGTTTTGCTTCAAATACTTGCGATATAAATGATACAGCTTCAAATACAGGAGAAACAAACGAGTTAGCTTCAAATCCATGCAAAACACACGATTTAGCTTCAATTCAATGCCAAGTAGAAGGCTTAGCTTCAAATCCATGCAAATCAATTGTTTAGCTGCAAATACTTGTGATATACATGATTTAGTTTCAACTGCATGCGAAACACATTATTTAGGTGCAAATCAGTGCGAAGTAGAAGGCTCCGGTTCAAAGCCATGCGATTCAAATGGTTCATCTTCAAATACTTGTGAAAGACATGATTTAGCTTCAACTGCATGCGAAACAAACGAGTTACCTTCAAATCCACGCTAAACACATGATTTAGCTTCAAATAAATGCGAAGTAGCAGGTTCAGCTTGAAATCCATGCGAAACAAATGATTGAGCTTCCTACACTTGGGATATAGGTGATATAGCATCAACTGCATGCGAAACAAATGAGTTACATTCAAATCCAAGCGAAACACATAATTTATCTTCAAATCAATGCGATGTAGAAGGTTTAGCTTCAAATTCAAGCGAAACACATGATTTAGCTTCAAATACTTGCGATATAAGTGATATAGTTTGAAATGCAGGTGAAACGAACGAGTTAGCTTCAAATCCATGCGAAATACATGATTCAGCTGCAAATCAATGCGACGTAGAAGGCTTAGCTTCAAATCCATGCAACACACGTGATTTTGGATCCAATCAATGCGAAGTAGAAGGCTTATCTTCAAATCCATGCGAATCAATTGTTTAGCTGCAAATACTTGTGATATACATGATTTAGTTTCAACTGCATGCGAAACAAACGAGTTAGCTTCAATTCCATTCGAAACACAATATTTAGCGTCAAATCAATGCGAAGTAGAAGGCAGAGCTTCAAATCCATGCGATACAAATGGTTTAGCTTCAAATACTTGTGATATACATGATTTAGCTTCAACTGCATTCGAAGCAAACGAGTGAGCTCCAAATCCACGCGAAACACATGATTTAACTTCAAATCAGTGCGATGTAGAAGGGATAGCTTCAAATCCATGCGAATCTAATGGTTCGGTTTCAAATACTTGTGAAATGCATGATTTAGCTTGAACGGCATGCGAAAGAACGAGTTACCTTCAACTCCACGCAAAACACATAATTTAGCTTCAAATCAATGCGAAGTAGCAGGTTTAGCTTCAAATCCATGCGAAACAAATGAGTGAGCTTCCTACACTTGGGATATAGGTGATATAGCTTCAACTGCATGCGAAACAAATGAGTTACATTCAAATCCAAACAAAACACATAATTAAGCTTCAAATCAATGCGAAGGAGCAGGTTTAGCTTCAAATCCATGCGAAACAAATGATTGAGCTTCCTACACTTGGGATATAGGTGATATAGCTTCAACTGCATGCGAAACAAATGAGTTACATTCAAATCCAAGCGAAATACGTAATTCAGTTGCAAATCAATGCGATGTAGAAGGCTTAACTTCAAATCCATGCAAAACGCGTGATTTAGGATCCAATCAACGCGAAGTAGAAGGCTCAGCTTCAAATCCATGCGAAACAAATGGTTTAGCTTCAAATACTTGCGATATAAATGATACAGCTTCAAATACAGGAGAAACAAACGAGTTAGCTTCAAATCCATGCAAAACACACGATTTAGTTTCAATTCAATGCCAAGTAGAAGGCTTAGCTTCAAATCCATGCGAATCAATTGTTTAGCTGCAAATACTTGTGATATACATGATTTAGTTTCAACTGCATGCGAAAGAAACGAGTTAGCTTCAAATCCATTCGAAACACAATATTTAGCGTCAAATCAATGCGAAGTAGAAGGCAGAGCTTCAAATCCATGCGATACAAATGGTTTAGCTTCAAATACTTGTGATATACATGATTTAGCTTCAACTGCATTCGAAGCAACGAGTTAGCTCCAAATCCACGCGAAACACGTGATTTAACTTCAAATCAGTGCGAAGTAGAAGGCTTAGCTTCAAATCCATGCGAATCAATTGTTTAGCTGCAAATACTTGTGATATACATGATTTAGTTTCAACTGCATGCGTAACAAACGAGTTAGCTTCAAATCAAATTCGAAACACAATATTGAGCGTCAAATCAATGCGAAGTAGAAGGCAGAGCTTCAAATCCATGAGAAACGAAATATTTAGCTTCAAATACTTGCGAATATAAGTGATGTAGCTTCAAATGCAGGCGAAACAAAAGAGTTAGCGTCAAATCCAAGCGAAACAGATGGTTTAACTTCAAATCAATGCGAAGTAGAAGGCGTAGCTTCAAATCTATGCGGAACAAATGGTTATGCTTCAAAAACTTGTGATATATGTGATATAGATTCAACTGCAGGCGAAACGAACGAGATAGCTTCAAATCCATGCGAAACACATGATTTAGCTTCAAATCCATGGGATGTAGAAGGTTTAGCTTCAAATCCATGCGAAACATATGATTCAGCTTCAAAGACTTGGGATATAGGTGGTATATCTCCAACTGCATGCGAAACAAACGAGTTACCATCAAATCCACCCGAAATACATGAGTTAGCATCAAATCAATGCGATGTAGAAGGTTTAGCTTCAAATCCATGCGAAACAAATGATTGAGCTTCAAACACTTGGGATAAAGGTGATATAGCTTCAACTGCATGCGAAACAAACCAGCTACCTTCAAATCCACGCGAAACACATGATTTAGCTTCAAATGAATGCGAAGTAGAAGGCTTAGCTTCAAATCCATGCGAAACACATGATTTAGCTTCAAATCAATGCGATCTAGAAGGTTTAGCTTCGAATCCATGCGATACACAAGATTAAGCTTCAAATCAATGCGACGTAGAAGGTTCAGCTTCAAATCCATGCGAAACAAATGATTGAGCTTCAAACACTTGGGATATAGGTGATATAGCTTCAATTGCATGCGAAACAACCGAGTAACCTTCAAATCCACGCGAAACACATGATTTAGCTTCAAATCAAATTGATGTAGAAGGTTTAGCTTCAAATCCATGCGAAACAAATGATTGAGATTCAAACAATTGGGATATAGGTGGTATATTTTCAACTGCATGCGAAACACATGAGTTAGCTTCAAATCAATGCGATGTAGAAGGTTGAGCATCAAATCCATGCGATACAAATGATTGAGCTTCAAACACTTGGGATAAAGGTGATAAAGCTTCAACTGCATGCGAAACAAACGAGTTAGCTTCAAATACATGGGATACACATGATTTAGCTTCAAATCAATGCGATGTAGAGGGTTTAGCTTCAAATCCATGCGATACACAAGATTTAGCTTCAAATCAATGCGATGTAGAAAGTTCAGCTTCAAATCCATGCGATGCACATGATTTAGCATCAAATACTTGCGATATAAGTGATATAACTTCAAAATCTGGAGGAACAAACGAGGTAGCTTCAATTCCATGCGAAACAGATGGTTTAACTTCAAATCAATGCGAAGTAGAAGGCGTAGCTTCAAATCCATGCGGAATAAATGGTTATGCTTCAAAATCTTGTGATATATGTGATATAGATTCAACTGCAGGCGAAACAAACGAGATAGCTTCAAATCCATGCAAAACACATGATTAAGCTTCAAAACAATGCGAAGTAGAAGGCTTAGCTTCAAATCCATGCGAAACACACGATTTAGCTTCAAATCAATGCGATGTAGAAGGTTTAGCTTCAAATCCATGCGAAACAAATAATTTAGCTTCAAATCAATGCGATGTAGAAGGTTTAGCTTCAAATACTTGCGATATAAATGAAGTAACTTCAACTGCAGAGGATACAATCAAGTTAGCTTCAAATCCATGCAAAACACATGATTAAGCTTCAAAACCATGGGATGTAGAAGGTTTAGCTTCAAATCCATGAGAAACAAATGATTTAGCTTCAGATACTTGCGATACAAATGATATAGATTCAACTGCATGCGAAAAAAACGATTCAGCTTCAAATCCAAGGGAAACACATGATTTAACTTCAAATCAATGCGAAGTAAAAGGGTTAGCTTCAAATCCATGCGAAACGATTGATTGAGCATCAAATACTTGTGAATATAAGTGATATAGCCTCAAATGCTGGTGAAACAAACGAGTTAGCTTCAGATCCATGCGAAATACATGATTTAGCTTCAAATCAATTCGAAATAGAAGGCTTTGCTTCAAATCCAAGCGAGACACATGATTTAGCTTCAATCAGTGCGAAGTAGAAGGCTCAGCTTCAAATCGATGCGAATCTAATAGTCCGGCATCAAATTCTTGTGAAATACATGATTTAGCTTCAACTGCATATGAAACAAACGTGTTAGCTTCAAATCCAAGCGAAACAGATGATTTAGCTTCAAATCAATGCGAAGTAGAAGGCGTAGCTTCAAATCCGTGCGGAACAAATGGTTATGCTTCAAAAACTTGTGATATAAGTGATCTAGATTCAACTGCAGGCGAAACGAACGAGTTACCTTCAACTCAACGCGAAACACATGATTTAGCTTCAAGTCAATGCGATGTAGAAGGTTTAGCTTCAAATCCATGCGAAACAAATGATTTAGCATCAAATCAATGCGAAGTAGAAGGCTTAGCTTCAAATCCATGCGAAACAAATGGTTTAGCTTCAAATACAGGAGAAACAAACGGGTTAGCTTCAAATCCATGAAAAACACACGATTTAGCTTCAATTCAATGCCAAGTAGAAGGCTTAGCTTCAAATCCATGCGAATCTAATGGTTCGGCTTCAAATACTTGTGAAATGCATGATTTAGCTTCAACTGCATGCGAAACAACGAGTTACCTTCAAATCCACGCGAAACAAATAATTTAGCTTCAAGTCAATGCGAAGTAGCAGGTTTAGCTTCAAATCCATGCGAAACAAATGATTGAGCTTCCTACACTTGGGATATATGTGATATAGCTTCAACTGCATGCGAAACAAATGAGTTAGATTCAAATCCAAACGAAACACATGATTTAGCTTCAAATACTTGCGATATAAGTGATATAGTTTCAAATGCAGGTTAAAACGAACGAGTTGGCTTCAAATCCTTGCGAAACACATGATTCAGCTGCAAATCAATGCGAAGTAGAAGGTTTAGCTTCAAATCCATGCTAAACACATGATTTAGCTTCAAATCCATGGGATGTAGAAGGTTTAGCTTCAAATCAATGCGAATCATATTATTTAGGTTCAAATCAGTGTGAAATAGAAGGCTCAGGTTCAAAGCCATGCGATTCAAATGGTTCATCTTCAAATACTTGTGAAAGACATGATTTAGCTTCAACTGCATTCGAAACAAACGAGTTAGCTACAAATCCACGCGAAACACATGATTTAACTTCAAATCGGTGCGAAGTAGAAGGCTTAGCTTCAAATCCATGCAAAACACGTGATTTAGGATCCAATCAATTCGAAGTAGAAGACTTAGCTTCAAATCCATGCGAAACAAATGGTTTAGCTACAAATACTTGTGATATACATGATTTAGCTTCAACTGCATTCGACACAAACGAGTTAGCTTCAAATCCATGCGAAACACATGATTCAGATGCAAATCAATGCGATGTAGAAGGTTTAGCTTCAAATTCATGCCAAACACATGATTTAGCTTCAAATCCATGGGATGTATAAGGTTTAGCTTCAAATCCATCAGAAACAAATGATTTAGCTTCAGATACTTGCGATATAAATGATATAGATTCAAATGCAGGTTAAAACGAACGAGTTAGCTTCAAATCCATGCTAAACACATGATTTAGCTTCAAATCCATGGGATGTAGAAGGTTTAGCTTCAAATCAATGCGAATCATATTATTTAGGTTCAAATCAGTGTGAAATAGAAGGCTCAGGTTCAAAGCCATGCGATTCAAATTGTTCATCTTCAAATACTTGTGAAAGACATGATTTAGCTTCAACTGCATTCGAAACAAACGAGTTAGCTACAAATCCACGCGAAACACATGATTTAACTTCAAATCGGTGCGAAGTAGAAGGCTTAGCTTCAAATCCATGCAAAACACGTGATTTAGGATCCAATCAATGCGAAGTAGAAGACTTACCGTCAAATCCATGCGAAACAAATGGTTTAGCTACAAATACTTGTGATATACATGATTTAGCTTCAACTGCATTCGACACAAACGAGTTAGCTTCAGATCCATGCGAAACACATGATTCAGATGCAAATCAATGCGATGTAGAAGGTTTAGCTTCAAATCCATGCCAAACACATGATTTAGCTTCAAATCCATGGGATGTATAAGGTTTAGCTTCAAATCCATCAGAAACAAATGATTTAGCTTCAGATACTTGCGATATAAATGATATAGATTCAACTGCATGCGAAAAAAACGATACAGCTTCAAATCCAAGGGAAACACATGATTTAGCTTCAAATCAATGCGACGTAAAAGGCTTAGCATCAAATCCATGCGAAACGAATGATTTAGCATCAAATACTTGCGAATATAAGTGATATAGCTTCAAATGCAGGCGAAACAAACGAGTTAGCTTCAGATCCATGCGAAACACATGATTTAGTTGCAAATCAATGCGATGTAGAGGGTTTAGCCGCAAATCCATGCGATAGACAAGATTTAGCTTCAAATCAATGCGATGTAGCAAGTTCAGCTTCAAATCCATGGGACGCACATGATTTAGCTTCAAATACTTGCGATATAAGTGATATAGCTTCAAAATCTGGAGGAACAAACGAGGTAGCGTCAATTCCACGCGAAACAAATGATTTAGCTTCAAATCAATGCGAAGTAGAAGGCTTAGCTTCAAATCCATGCGAAACAAATGGTTTAGTTACAAATACTTGTGATATACACTATTTAGCTACAACTGCATGCGAAACAAACGAGTTAGCTTCAAATACATGGGAAACACATGATTTAGCTTCAAATCAATGCGATGTAGAAGGTTTAGCATCAAATCCATGCGATACAAATGATTGAGTTTCAAACACTTGGGATAAAGGTGATATAGCTTCAACTGCATGCGAAACAAACGAGTTACCTTCAAATCCACGCGAAACACATGATTTAGCTTCAAATCAAATTGATGTAGAAGGTTTAGCTTCAAATCCATGCGAAACAAATGATTGAGCTTCAAACACTTGGGATATATGTGGTATATTTTCAACTGCATGCGAAACACATGAGTTAGCTTCAAATCAATGCGATGTAGAAGGTTTAGCATCAAATCCATGCGATACAAATGATTGAGCTTCAAACACTTGGGATAAAGGTGATATAGCTTCAACTGCATGCGAAACAAACGAGTTACCTTCAAATCCACGCGAAACACATGATTTAGCTTCAAATCAATTTGATGTAGGAGGTTTAGCTTCAAATCCATGCGAAACAAATTATTTAGCTTCAAATCAATGCGAAGTAAAAGGCTTAGCTTCAAATCCATGCGAAACGAATGGTTTAGCATAAAATACTTGCGAATATAAGTGATATAGCTTCAAATGCAGGCGAAACAAACGAGTTAGCTTCAGATCCATGCGAAACGCATGATTTAGTTGCAAATCAATGCGATGTAGAGGGTTTAGCTTCAAATGCATGCGATACACAAGATTTAGCTTCAAATCAATGCGATGTAGAAAGTTCAGCTTCAAATCCATGCGACGCACATGATTTAGCTTCAAATACTTGCGATATAAGTGATATAGTTTCAAATGCAGGTTGAAACGAACGAGTTAGCTTCAAATCCTTGCGAAACACATGATTCAGCTGCAAATCAATGCGAAGTAGAAGGTTTAGCTTCAAATCCATGCTAAACACATGATTTAGCTTCAAATCCATGGGATGTAGAAGGTTTAGCTTCAAATCAATGCGAATCATATTATTTAGGTTCAAATCAGTGTGAAATAGAAGGCTCAGGTTCAAAGCCATGCGATTCAAATGGTTCATCTTCAAATACTTGTGAAAGACATGATTTAGCTTCAACTGCATTCGAAACAAACGAGTTAGCTACAAATCCACGCGAAACACATGATTTAACTTCAAATCGGTGCGAAGTAGAAGGCTTAGCTTCAAATCCATGCAAAACACGTGATTTAGGATCCAATCAATGCGAAGTAGAAGACTTAGCTTCAAATCCATGCGAAACAAATGGTTTAGCTACAAATACTTGTGATATACATGATTTAGCTTCAACTGCATTCGACACAAACGAGTTAGCTTCAAATCCATGCGAAACACATGATTCAGATGCAAATCAATGCAATGTAGAAGGTTTAGCTTCAAATCCATGCGATTTACAAGATTTAGCTTCAAATCAATGCGATGTAGAAAGTTCAGCTTCAAATCCATGCGACACATATGATTTAGCTTCAAATACTTGCGATATAAGTGATATAGATTCAAAAGCAGGAGGAACAAACGAGGTAGCTTCAATTCCACGCGAAACAAATGATTTAGCTTCAAATCAATGCGAAGTAGAAGGCTTAGCTTCAAATCCATGCGAACAAATGGTTTAGTTACGAATACTTGTGATATACACTATTTAGCTACAACTGCATGCGAAACAAACGAGTTAGCTACAAATACATGGAAAACACATGATTTAGCTTCAAATCAATGCGATGTAGAAGGTTTAGCATCAAATCCATGAGATACAAATGATTGAGTTTCAAACACTTGGGATAAAGGTGATCTAGCTTCAACTGCATGCGAAACAAACGAGTTACCTTCAAATCCACGCGAAACACATGATTTAGCTTCAAATCAAATTGATGTAGAAGGTTTAGCTTCAAATCCATGCGAAACAAATGATTGAGCTTCAAAAACTTGGGATATAGGTGGTATATTTTCAACTGCATGCGAAACACATGAGTTAGCTTCAAATCAATGCGATGTAGAAGGTTTAGCATCACATTCATTCGATACAAATGATTGAGCTTCAAACACTTGGGATAAAGGTGATATAGCTTGAACTGCATGCGAAACAAACGAGTTACCTTCAAATCCACGCGAAACACATGATTTACCTTCAAATCAATTTGATGTAGAAGGTTTAGCTTCAAATCCATGCGAAACAAATGATTTAGCTTCAAATCCATGCGAAACGAATGATTTAGCATAAAATACTTAATACTTGCGAATATAAGTGATATAGCTTCAAATGCAGGCGAAACAAACGAGTTAGCTTCAGATCCATGCGAAACACATGATTTAGTTGCAAATCAATGCGATGTAGATGGTTTAGATTCAAATCCATGCGACAGACAAGATTTAGCTTCAAATCAATGCGATGTAGAAAGTTCAGCTTCTAATCCATGCGACGCACATGATTTAGCTTCATATACTTGCGATATAAGTGATATAACTTCAAAATCTGGAGGAACAAACGAGGTAGCTTCAATTCCATGCGAAACAAATGATTTAGCTTCAAATCAATGCGAAGTAGAGGGATTAGCTTCAAATCCATGCGAAACAAATGGTTTAGCTACAAATACTTGTGATATACATTATTTAGATACAACTGCATGCGAAACAAACGAGATAGCTTCAAATACATGGGATACACATGATTTAGCTTCAAATCAATGCGATGTAGAAGGTTTAGCTTCAAATCCATGCGATACAAATGGTTTAGATACAAATACTTGTGATATACATTATTTAGCTAAAACTGCATGCGAAACAAACGAGTTAGCTTCAAATCCATGCGAAACACATGATTCAGATGCAAATCAATGCGATGTAGAAGGTTTAGCTTCAAATCCATGCAAAACACGTGATTTAGCTTCCTATTAATGCGAAGTAGGAGGCTTAGCTTCAAATCTATGCGAAACAAATGGTTTAGCTTCAAATACTTGTGATATACGCTATTTAGATTTAACTGCATGCGCAACGAACGAGTTAGCTTCAAATCCATGCGAAACACATAATTTAGCTTCAAATCAATGCGAAGTAGCAGGTTGAACTTCAAATCCATGCGAAACACAATATTTAGCGTCAAATCAATGCGAAGTAGAAGGCAGAGCTTCAAATCCATGCGAAACAAATGGTTTAGCTTCAAATACTTGCGATATAAATGATACAGCGTCAAATACAGGAGAAACAAACAAGATAGCTTCAAATCCATGCAAAACACAAGATTTAGCTTCAATTCAATGCCAAGTAGAAGGCTTAGCTTCAAATCCATGCGAAACAAATGGTTTAGCTTCAAATACTTGCGATATAAGTGATATAGCTTCAATAGCTGGAGGAACAAACGAGGTAGCTCCAATTCCATGTGAAACAAATGATTTAGCTCCAAATCAATGCGAAGTAGAAGGCTTAGCTTCATATCCATGCGAAACAAATGGTTTAGCTACAAATACTTGTGATATACATTATGAAGCTACAACTGCATGCGACACAAACGAGTTAGATTCAAATCCATGCGAAACACATAATTTAGCTTCAAATCAATGCGATGTAGAAGGTTTAGCTTCAAATCCATTCGAAACTAATGGATTAGCTACAAATACTTGTGATATACATTATTTAGCTACAACTGCATGCGAACCAAACGAGTTAGCTTCAAATCCATGCGGAACACATGATTTAGCTTCAAAACAATGCGATGTAGCAGGTTTAGCTTCAAATCCATGCGAATCAAATGATTTAGCTTCAAATACTTGTGATATACATGATATAGCTTCAAATGCAGGCGGAAAAAACGAGTTAGCTTCAAATCCATGCGAAAGACATGATTCAGCTTTAAATCAGTGCGTTCTAGGAGGGCTTAGCATCAAAACCCATGCGAAACAAACGAGTTAGCTTCAAATCCATGCGAAACACATGATTTAGCTTCAAATCAATGCGATGCAAAAGGTTTAGCTTCAAATCTGTGCGAAACAAATGATTTAGCTTCAAATACTTGCGATATAAGGGATATAGCTTCAGATGTAGGCGAAACCAATGAGTTAGCTGCAAATCCATACGAAACACATGATTTAGCTTCAAATCAATGCGATGTAGAAGATTTAGCTTCAAATCCGTGCGAAACAAATGGATTAGCTACAAATACTTGTGATATACATTATTTAGCTACAACTGCATGCGAAACAAACGAGTTAGCTTCAAATCCATGCGAAACACATTATTTAGCTGCAAATCAGTGCGATGTAGAAGGTTCAGCTTCAAATCCATGCGACACATATGATTTAGCTTCAAATACTTGCGATATAAGTGATATAGCTTCAAAAGCTGGAGGAACAAACGAGGTATCTTCAATTCCATGTGAAACAAATGGTTTAGCTACAAATACTTGTGATATACATTATTTAGCTACAACTACATGCGAAACAAACGAGTTAGCTTCAAATCAATGCGAAACACATGATTTAGCTTCAAATCAATGCGATGTAGAAGGTTAGCTTCAAATACCATGCGATTTACAAGATTTAGCTTCAATCAATGCGATGTAGAAGGTTCAGCTTCAAATCCATGCGACACATATGATTTAGCTCAAACTTAGGATAAGTGATATAGCTTCAAAGCAGGAGGAACAACGAGGTAGCTTCAATTCCACGCGAAAAATGATTAGCTTCAAATCAATGCGAAGAAGGCTTAGCTTCAAATCCATGCGAACAAATGGATTAGCTACAAATACTTGTGATATACATTATTTAGCTACAACTGCATGCGAAACAAACGAGTTTGCTTCAAATACATGGGATACAATGATTTAGCTTCAAATCAATGCGATGTAGAAGGTTAGCTTAAATCCATGCGATAGAAGGTTAGCTAATCTTAATGTTTAGCTACAAATACTTGTGATATACATTATTTAGCTACAACTGGCATGCGAAACAAACGAGTTAGCTTCAAATCAATGCGAAAACATGATTTAGCTTCAAATCAATGCGATGTGGAAGGTTTAGCTATAAATCAATGCGAGTAGAAGGTTTAGCATCAATCCATGCGATAAATGATTGAGCTTCAAACACTTGGGATAAAGGTGATATAGCTTCAACTGCATCCGAAACAAACGAGTTACCTTCAAATCACGCGAAACACATGATTAGCTTCAAATCAATTTGATGTGGAAGGTTTAGCTTCAAATCCATGCGAAACAAATGATTTAGCATAAAATACTTGCGAATATAAGTGATATAGCTTCAAATGCAGGCGAAACAAACGAGTTAGCTTCAGATCCATGCGAAACACATGATTTAGTTGCAAATCAATGCGATGTAGAGGGTTTAGCCGCAAATCCATGCGATAGACAAGATTTAGCTTCAAATCATTGCGATGTAGCAAGTTCAGCTTCAAATCCATGGGACGCACATGATTTAGCTTCAAATACTTGCGATATAAGTGATATAGCTTCAAAATCTGGAGGAACAAACGAGGTAGCGTCAATTCCACGCGAAACAAATGATTTAGCTTCAAATCAATGCGAAGTAGAAGGCTTAGCTTCAAATCCATGCGAAACAAATGGTTTAGTTACAAATACTTGTGATATACACTATTTAGCTACAACTGCATGCGAAACAAACGAGTTAGCTTCAAATACATGGGAAACACATGATTTAGCTTCAAATCAATGCGATGTAAAAGAAAGGTTTAGCATCAAATCCATGCGATACAAATGATTGAGTTTCAAACACTTGGGATAAAGGTGATATAGCTTCAACTGCATGCGAAACAAACGAGTTACCTTCAAATCCACGCGAAACACATGATTTAGCTTCAAATCAAATTGATGTAGAAGGTTTAGCTTCAAATCCATGCGAAACAAATGATTGAGCTTCAACACTTGGGATATATGTGGTATATTTTCAACTGCATGCGAAACACATGAGTTAGCTTCAAATCAATGCGATGTAGAAGGTTTAGCATCAAATCCATGCGATACAAATGATTGAGCTTCAAACACTTGGGATAAAGGTGATATAGCTTCAACTGCATGCGAAACAAACGAGTTACCTTCAAATCCACGCGAAACACATGATTTAGCTTCAAATCAATTTGATGTAGGAGGTTTAGCTTCAAATCCATGCGAAACAAATTATTTAGCTTCAAATCAATGCGAAGTAAAAGGCTTAGCTTCAAATCCATGCGAAACGAATGGTTTAGCATAAAATACTTGCGAATATAAGTGATATAGCTTCAAATGCAGGCGAAACAAACGAGTTAGCTTCAGATCCATGCGAAACGCATGATTTAGTTGCAAATCAATGCGATGTAGAGGGTTTAGCTTCAAATGCATGCGATACACAAGATTTAGCTTCAAATCAATGCGATGTAGAAAGTTCAGCTTCAAATCCATGCGACGCACATGATTTAGCTTCAAATACTTGCGATATAAGTGATATAGTTTCAAATGCAGGTTGAAACGAACGAGTTAGCTTCAAATCCTTGCGAAACACATGATTCAGCTGCAAATCAATGCGAAGTAGAAGGTTTAGCTTCAAATCCATGCTAAACACATGATTTAGCTTCAAATCCATGGGATGTAGAAGGTTTAGCTTCAAATCAATGCGAATCATATTATTTAGGTTCAAATCAGTGTGAAATAGAAGGCTCAGGTTCAAAGCCATGCGATTCAAATGGTTCATCTTCAAATACTTGTGAAAGACATGATTTAGCTTCAACTGCATTCGAAACAAACGAGTTAGCTACAAATCCACGCGAAACACATGATTTAACTTCAAATCGGTGCGAAGTAGAAGGCTTAGCTTCAAATCCATGCAAAACACGTGATTTAGGATCCAATCAATGCGAAGTAGAAGACTTAGCTTCAAATCCATGCGAAACAAATGGTTTAGCTACAAATACTTGTGATATACATGATTTAGCTTCAACTGCATTCGACACAAACGAGTTAGCTTCAAATCCATGCGAAACACATGATTCAGATGCAAATCAATGCAATGTAGAAGGTTTAGCTTCAAATCCATGCGATTTACAAGATTTAGCTTCAAATCAATGCGATGTAGAAAGTTCAGCTTCAAATCCATGCGACACATATGATTTAGCTTCAAATACTTGCGATATAAGTGATATAGATTCAAAAGCAGGAGGAACAAACGAGGTAGCTTCAATTCCACGCGAAACAAATGATTTAGCTTCAAATCAATGCGAAGTAGAAGGCTTAGCTTCAAATCCATGCGAACAAATGGTTTAGTTACGAATACTTGTGATATACACTATTTAGCTACAACTGCATGCGAAACAAACGAGTTAGCTACAAATACATGGAAAACACATGATTTAGCTTCAAATCAATGCGATGTAGAAGGTTTAGCATCAAATCCATGAGATACAAATGATTGAGTTTCAAACACTTGGGATAAAGGTGATCTAGCTTCAACTGCATGCGAAACAAACGAGTTACCTTCAAATCCACGCGAAACACATGATTTAGCTTCAAATCAAATTGATGTAGAAGGTTTAGCTTCAAATCCATGCGAAACAAATGATTGAGCTTCAAAAACTTGGGATATAGGTGGTATATTTTCAACTGCATGCGAAACACATGAGTTAGCTTCAAATCAATGCGATGTAGAAGGTTTAGCATCACATTCATTCGATACAAATGATTGAGCTTCAAACACTTGGGATAAAGGTGATATAGCTTGAACTGCATGCGAAACAAACGAGTTACCTTCAAATCCACGCGAAACACATGATTTACCTTCAAATCAATTTGATGTAGAAGGTTTAGCTTCAAATCCATGCGAAACAAATGATTTAGCTTCAAATCCATGCGAAACGAATGATTTAGCATAAAATACTTGCGAATATAAGTGATATAGCTTCAAATGCAGGCGAAACAAACGAGTTAGCTTCAGATCCATGCGAAACACATGATTTAGTTGCAAATCAATGCGATGTAGAAGGTTTAGCTTCAAATCCATGCAAAACACGTGATTTAGCTTCCTATTAATGCGAAGTAGGAGGCTTAGCTTCAAATCTATGCGAAACAAATGGTTTAGCTTCAAATACTTGTGATATACGCTATTTAGATTTAACTGCATGCGCAACGAACGAGTTAGCTTCAAATCCATGCGAAACACATAATTTAGCTTCAAATCAATGCGAAGTAGCAGGTTGAACTTCAAATCCATGCGAAACACAATATTTACCGTCAAATCAATGCGAAGTAGAAGGCAGAGCTTCAAATCCATGCGAAACAAATGGTTTAGCTTCAAATACTTGCGATATAAATGATACAGCGTCAAATACAGGAGAAACAAACAAGATAGCTTCAAATCCATGCAAAACACAAGATTTAGCTTCAATTCAATGCCAAGTAGAAGGCTTAGCTTCAAATCCATGCGAAACAAATGGTTTAGCTTCAAATACTTGCGATATAAGTGATATAGCTTCAATAGCTGGAGGAACAAACGAGGTAGCTCCAATTCCATGTGAAACAAATGATTTAGCTCCAAATCAATGCGAAGTAGAAGGCTTAGCTTCATATCCATGCGAAACAAATGGTTTAGCTACAAATACTTGTGATATACATTATGAAGCTACAACTGCATGCGACACAAACGAGTTAGATTCAAATCCATGCGAAACACATAATTTAGCTTCAAATCAATGCGATGTAGAAGGTTTAGCTTCAAATCCATTCGAAACTAATGGATTAGCTACAAATACTTGTGATATACATTATTTAGCTACAACTGCATGCGAACCAAACGAGTTAGCTTCAAATCCATGCGGAACACATGATTTAGCTTCAAAACAATGCGATGTAGCAGGTTTAGCTTCAAATCCATGCGAATCAAATGATTTAGCTTCAAATACTTGTGATATACATGATATAGCTTCAAATGCAGGCGGAAAAAACGAGTTAGCTTCAAATCCATGCGAAAGACATGATTCAGCTTTAAATCAGTGCGTTCTAGGAGGCTTAGCATCAAAACCCATGCGAAACAAACGAGTTAGCTTCAAATCCATGCGAAACACATGATTTAGCTTCAAATCAATGCGATGCAAAAGGTTTAGCTTCAAATCTGTGCGAAACAAATGATTTAGCTTCAAATACTTGCGATATAAGGGATATAGCTTCAGATGTAGGCGAAACCAATGAGTTAGCTGCAAATCCATACGAAACACATGATTTAGCTTCAAATCAATGCGATGTAGAAGATTTAGCTTCAAATCCGTGCGAAACAAATGATTTTGGCATCAAATACTTGCGATATAAGTGATATAGCTTCAATGCAGGCCAAACAAACGAGTTAGCTTCAAATCCATGAGAAACACATGATTTAGCTATAAATCCATGCGAAACAAATGGTTGAGCTACAAATACTTGTGATATAAATTATTTAGCTACAACTGCATGCGAAACAAACGAGTTAGCTTCAAATCCATGCGAAACACATTATTTAGCTGCAAATCAGTGCGATGTAGAAGGTTCAGCTTCAAATCCATGCGACACATATGATTTAGCTTCAAATACTTGCGATATAAGTGATATAGCTTCAAAAGCTGGAGGAACAAACGAGGTATCTTCAATTCCATGTGAAACAAATGGTTTAGCTACAAATACTTGTGATATACATTATTTAGCTACAACTACATGCGAAACAAACGAGTTAGCTTCAAATCAATGCGAAACACATGATTTAGCTTCAAATCAATGCGATGTAGAAGGTTTAGCTTCAAATACCATGCGATTTACAAGATTTAGCTTCAAATCAATGCGATGTAGAAGGTTCAGCTTCAAATCCATGCGACACATATGATTTAGCTTCAAATACTTAGGATATAAGTGATATAGCTTCAAAAGCAGGAGGAACAAACGAGGTAGCTTCAATTCCACGCGAAACAAATGATTTAGCTTCAAATCAATGCGAAGTAGAAGGCTTAGCTTCAAATCCATGCGAAACAAATGGATTAGCTACAAATACTTGTGATATACATTATTTAGCTACAACTGCATGCGAAACAAACGAGTTTGCTTCAAATACATGGGATACACATGATTTAGCTTCAAATCAATGCGATGTAGAAGGTTTAGCTTAAAATCCATGCGAAACAAATGGTTTAGCTACAAATACTTGTGATATACATTATTTAGCTACAACTGCATGCGAAACAAACGAGTTAGCTTCAAATCAATGCGAAACACATGATTTAGCTTCAAATCAATGCGATGTGGAAGGTTTAGCTTCAAATCAATGCGATGTAGAAGGTTTAGCATCAAATCCATGCGATACAAATGATTGAGCTTCAAACACTTGGGATAAAGGTGATATAGCTTCAACTGCATCCGAAACAAACGAGTTACCTTCAAATCCACGCGAAACACATGATTTAGCTTCAAATCAATTTGATGTGGAAGGTTTAGCTTCAAATCCATGCGAAACAAATGATTTAGCTTCAAATCAATGCGAAGTAAAAGGCTTAGCTTCAAATCCATGCGAAACGAATGATTTAGCATAAAATACTTGCGAATATAAGTGATATAGCTTCAAATGCAGGCGAAACAAACGAGTTAGATCAGCTCCATTCGAAACACATGATTTAGTTGCAAATCAATGCGATGTAGTGGGTTTAGCTTCAAATCCATGCGATACACAAGATTTAGCTTCAAATCAATGCGATGTAGAAAGTTCAGCTTCAAATCCATGCGACGCACATGATTTAGCTTCAAATCAATGCGATGTAGAAGGTTTAGCTTCAAATCCATTCGAAACTAATGGATTAGCTACAAATACTTGTGATATACATTATTTAGCTACAACTGCATGCGAACCAAACGAGTTAGATTCAAATCCATGCGAAACACATAATTTAGCTTCAAATCAATGCGATGTAGAAGGTTTAGCTTCAAATCCATTCGAAACTAATGGATTAGCTACAAATACTTGTGATATACATTATTTAGCTACAACTGCATGCGAACCAAACGAGTTAGCTTCAAATCCATGCGGAACACATGATTTAGCTTCAAAACAATGCGATGTAGCAGGTTTAGCTTCAAATCCATGCGAATCAAATGATTTAGCTTCAAATCAATGCGAAGTAGAAGGCTTAGCTTCAAATCCATGCGAAACAAATGGATTAGCTACAAATACTTGTGATATACATTATTTAGCTACAACTGCATGCGAAACAAACGAGTTAGCTTCAAATCAATGCGAAACACATGATTTAGCTTCAAATCAATGCGATGTGGAAGGTTTAGCTTCAAATCAATGCGATGTAGAAGGTTTAGCATCAAATCCATGCGATACAAATGATTGAGCTTCAAACACTTGGGATAAAGGTGATATAGCTTCAACTGCATCCGAAACAAACGAGTTACCTTCAAATCCACGCGAAACACATGATTTAGCTTCAAATCAATTTGATGTGGAAGGTTTAGCTTCAAATCCATGCGAAACAAATGATTTAGCTTCAAATCAATGCGAAGTAAAAGGCTTAGCTTCAAATCCATGCGAAACGAATGATTTAGCATAAAATACTTGCGAATATAAGTGATATAGCTTCAAATGCAGGCGAAACAAACGAGTTAGATCAGCTCCATTCGAAACGCATGATTTAGTTGCAAATCAATGCGATGTAGTGGGTTTAGCTTCAAATCCATGCGATACACAAGATTTAGCTTCAAATCAATGCGATGTAGAAAGTTCAGCTTCAAATCCATGCGACGCACATGATTTAGCTTCAAATACTTGCGATATAAGTGATATAGCTACAAAATCTGGAGGAACAAACGAGGTAGCTTCAAATCCATGCGAAACAAATGGTTTAGCTTCAAATACTTGCGATATAAATGATACAGCTTCAAATACAGGAGAAACAAACGAGTTAGCTTCAAATCCATGCGAAACACATGATTTAGCTTCAAATCAATGCGGTGTAGATGGTTTAGCTTCAAATCCATGCGAAACAAATTATTGAGCTTCCAACACTTGGATATAGGTGATATAGCATCAACTGCATGCGAAAGAAATGAGTTACATTCAAATCCAAGCGAAACACATAATTTAGCTTCAAATCAATGCGATGTAGAAGGTTTAGCTTCAAATCCAAGCGAAACACATGATTTAGCTTCAAATCCATGGGATGTAGTAGGTTTAGCTTCAAATCCATGCGAACCACATTATTTAGGTGCAAATCAGTGCGAAGTAGAAGGCTCAGGTTCAAAGCCATGCGATTCATATGGTTCATCTTCAAATACTTGTGAAAGACATGATTTAGCTTCAAATCAATGCGATGTAGAAGGTTTAGCTTCAAATCCATACGATACACAAGATTTAACTTCAAATCAATGCGATGTAGAAGGTTCAGCTTCAAATCCATGCGACACATATGATTTAGCTTCAAATACTTGCGATATTAGTGATATAGCTTCAAAAGCAGGAGGAACAAACGAGGTAGCTTCAATTCCATGCGAAACAAATGATGTAGCTTCAAATCAATGCGATGTAGAAGGTTTAGCTTAAAATCCATGCGATACAAATGGTTTAGCTACAAATACTTGTGATATACATTATTAAGCTACAACTGCATGCGAAACAAACGAGTTAGCTTCAAATACATGGGATACACATGATTTAGCTTCAAATCAATGCGATGTAGAAGGTTTAGCCTCAAATCAATGCGAAACAAATGATTTAGCTTCAAATCAATGCGAAGTAGAAGGCTTAGCTTCAAATCCATGCGAAACAAATGGTTTAGTTACAAATACTTGTGATATACACTATTTAGCTACAACTGCATGCGAAACAAACGAGTTAGCGTCAGATCGATGCGAAACACATGATTTAGTTGTAAATCAATGCGATGTAGAAGGTTTAGCTTAAAATCCATGCGAAACAAATGGTTTAGCTACAAATACTTGTGATATACATTATTTAGCTACAACTGCATGCGAAACAAACGAGTAAGCTTCAAATCCATGCGAGACACATGATTCATTTGCAAATCAATGCGATGTAGAAGGTTCAGCTTCAAATCCATGCCATACACGTGATTTAGCTTCCAATTAATGCGAAGTAGAAGGCTTAGCTTCAAATGCATGCGAAACAAATGGTTTAGCTTCAAATACTTTTGATATACGTTATTTAGATTTAACTGTATGCACAACGAAAGAGTTAGCTTCAAATCCATGCGAAACACATGATTTAGCAGCAAATCAATGCGATGTAGAAGGTTTACCTCCAAATACATGCGAAACAAATGATTTAGCTTCAAACACTTGGGGTATATGTGATATAGCTTCAAATACAGACTAATCAAACGAGTTAGCTTCAAAATCCACGCGATAGACATGATTTAGCTTCAAATACTTGCGATATAAGTGATATAGATTCAATTGCATGCGAAAAAAACGATTCAGCTTCAAATCCAAGGGAAACACACGTTTTAACTTCAAATCAATGCGAAGTAAATGGCTTAGCTTCAAATCCATGCGAAACGAATGATTTAGCATCAAATGCTTGCGAATATAAGTGATATAGCTTCAAATGCAGGCGAAACAAACGAGTTAGCTGCAGATCCATGCGAAACACATGATTTAGTTGCAAATCAATGCGATGTAGAGGGTTCAGCTTCAAATCCATGCGACGCACATGATTTAGCTTCAAATACTTGCGATATAAGTGATATAGCTTCAAAATCTGGAGGAACAAACGAGGTAGCATCAATTCCATGCGAAACAAATGATTCAGCTTCAAATCAATGCGAAGTAGGGGGCTTAGCTTCAAATCCATGCGATACAAATGGTTCAGCTACAAATACTTGTGATATACATTATTAAGCTACAACTGCATGCGAAACAAACGAGTTAGCTTCAAATACATGGGATACACATGATTTAGCTTCAAATCAATGCGATGTAGAAGGTTTAGCCTCAAATCAATGCGAAACAAATGATTTAGCTTCAAATCAATGCGAAGTCGAAGGCTTAGCTTCAAATCCATGCGAAACAAATGGTTTAGTTACAAATACTTGTGATATACACTATTTAGCTACAACTGCATGCGAAACAAACGAGTTAGCTTCAGATCGATGCGAAACACATGATTTAGTTGCAAATCAATGCGATGTAGAGGGTTTAGCTTCAAATCCATGCGATACACAGGATTTAGCTTCAAATCAATGCGATGGAGAAAGTTCAGCTTCAAATCCATGCGACACACATGATTTAGCTTCAAATACTTGCGATACAAGTGATATAGCTTCAAAATCTGGAGGAACAAACGAGGTAGCTTCAATTCCATGCGAAACAAATGATTTAGCTTCAAATCAATGCGAAGTAGAGGGCTTAGCTTCAAATCCATGCGAAACAAATGGTTTAGCTACAAATACTTGTGATATACATTATTTAGCTAGAACTGCATGCGAAACAAACGAGTTAGATTCAAATACATGGGATACACATAATTTAGCTTCTAATCAATGCGATGTAGAAGGTTTAGCTTCAAATCCATGCGAAACAAATGGTTTAGCTACAAATACTTGTGATATACATTATTTAGCTACAACTGCATGCGAAACAAACGAGTTAGCTTCAAATCCATGCGAAACTGATGATTTAGCTTCAAATCAATGCGATGTAGAAGGTTTAGCTTCAAATCCATGCGATTTACAAGAATTAGCTTCAAATCAATGCGATGTAGAAGGTTCAGCTTCAAATCCATGCGACACATATGATTTAGCTTCAAATACTTGCGATATAAGTGATATAGGTTCAAAAGAAGGAGGAACAAACGAGGTAGCTTCAATTCCACGCGAAACAAATAATTTAGCTTCAAATCAATGCGATGTAGAAGGTTTAGCTTAAAATCCATGCGAAACAAATGGTTTAGCTACAAATACTTGTGATATACATTATTTAGCTACAACTGCATGCGAAACAAACGAGTAAGCTTCAAATCCATGCGAAACACATGATTCATTTGCAAATCAATGCGATGTAGAAGGTTCAGCTTCAAATCCATGCCATACACGTGATTTAGCTTCCAATTAATGCGAAGTAGAAGGCTTAGCTTCAAATGCATGCGAAACAAATGGTTTAGCTTCAAATACTTTTGATATACGTTATTTAGATTTAACTGTATGCACAACGAAAGAGTTAGCTTCAAATCCATGCGAAACACATGATTTAGCAGCAAATCAATGCGATGTAGAAGGTTTACCTCCAAATACATGCGAAACAAATGATTTAGCTTCAAACTCTTGGGGTATATGTGATATAGCTTCAAATACAGACTAATCAAACGAGTTAGCTTCAAAATCCACGCGATAGACATGATTTAGCTTCAAATACTTGCGATATAAGTGATATAGATTCAATTGCATGCGAAAAAAAACGATTCAGCTTCAAATCCAAGGGAAACACATGTTTTAACTTCAAATCAATGCGAAGTAAATGGCTTAGCTTCAAATCCATGCGAAACGAATGATTTAGCATCAAATGCTTGCGAATATAAGTGATATAGCTTCAAAGGCAGGCGAAACAAACGAGTAAGCTTCAGATCCATGCGAAACACATGATTTAGTTGCAAATCAATGCGATGTAGAGGGTTCAGCTTCAAATCCATGCGACGCACATGATTTAGCTTCAAATACTTGCGATATAAGTGATATAGCTTCAAAATCTGGAGGAACAAACGAGGTAGCATCAATTCCATGCGAAACAAATGATTTAGCTTCAAATCAATGCGAAGTAGAGGGCTTAGCTTCAAATCCATGCGATACAAATGGGTTAGCTACAAATACTTGTGATATACATTATTAAGCTACAACTGCATGCGAAACAAACGAGTTAGCTTCAAATACATGGGATACACATGATTTAGCTTCAAATCAATGCGATGTAGAAGGTTTAGCCTCAAATCAATGCGAAACAAATGATTTAGCTTCAAATCAATGCGAAGTAGAAGGCTTAGCTTCAAATCCATGCGAAACAAATGGTTTAGTTACAAATACTTGTGATATACACTATTTAGCTACAACTGCATGCGAAACAAACGAGTTAGCTTCAGATCGATGCGAAACACATGATTTAGTTGCAAATCAATGCGATGTAGAGGGTTTAGCTTCAAATCCATGCGATACACAGGATTTAGCTTCAAATCAATGCGATGGAGAAAGTTCAGCTTCAAATCCATCCGACACACATGATTTAGCTTCAAATACTTGCGATACAAGTGATATAGCTTCAAAATCTGGAGGAACAAACGAGGTAGCTTCAATTCCATGCGAAACAAATGATTTAGCTTCAAATCAATGCGAAGTAGAGGGCTTAGCTTCAAATCCAAGCGAAACAAATGGTTTAGCTACAAATACTTGTGATATACATTATTTAGCTAGAACTGCATGCGAAACAAATGAGTTAGATTCAAATACATGGGATACACATAATTTAGCTTCTAATCAATGCGATGTAGAAGGTTTAGCTTCAAATCCATGCGAAACAAATGGTTTAGCTACAAATACTTGTGATATACATTATTTAGCTACAACTGCATGCGAAACAAACGAGTTAGCTTCAAATCCATGCGAAACTGATGATTTAGCTTCAAATCAATGCGATGTAGAAGGTTTAGCTTCAAATCCATGCGATTTACAAGATTTAGCTTCAAATCAATGCGATGTAGAAGGTTCAGCTTCAAATCCATGCGACACATATGATTTAGCTTCAAATACTTGCGATATAAGTGATATAGCTTCAAAAGCAGGAGGAACAAACGAGGTAGCTTCAATTCCACGCGAAACAAATGATTTAGCTTCAAATCAATGCGAAGTAGAAGGCTTAGCTTCAAATCCATGCGAAAAAAATGGATAAGCTACAAATGCTTGTGATATAAATTATTAAGCTACCACTGCATGCGAGACAAACGAGTTAGCTTCAAATCCTTGCGAAACACATGATTTAGCTTCAAATCAATGCGATGTAGAAGGTTTAGCTTCAAATCCATGCGATACACAAGATTTTGCTTTAAATCATGCGATGTAGTAGGTTCAGCTTCAAATCCATGCGACACATATGATTTAGCTTCAAATACTTGCGATATAAGTGATATAGCTTCAAAAGCAGGAGGAACAAACGAGGTAGCTTCAGTTCTATGCGAAACAAACGATTTAGCTTCAAATCAATGCGAAGTAGAAGGCTTAGCTTCAAATCCATGCGAAACAAATGATTTAGCTGCAAATACTTGTGATATACATTATTTAGCTACAACTGCATGCGAAACAAACGAGTTAGCTTCAAATCCATGCGAAACACATGATTTAGCTTAAAATCAATGCGATGTAGACGGTTTAGCTTCAAATCCATGCGGAACAAATGATTGAGCTTCACACACTTGGGATATAGGTGTTATAGCTTCAACTGCATGCGAAACAAACGAGTTACCTTCAAATCCACGCGAAACGCATGAGTTAGCTTCAAATCAATGCGATGTAGAAGGTTTAGCTTCAAATCCAAGCGAAACACATGATTTAGCTTCAAATACTTGCGATATAAGTGATATAGATTCAAATACAGGCGAAACGAACGAGTTAGATTCAAAGCCATGCGAAACACATGATTCATTTGCAAATCAATGCGATGTAGAAGGTTTAGCTTCGAATCTGTGCGAAACAAATGATTTAGCTTCAAATACTCTCGATATTAGTGATATAGCTTCAAATGCAGAAGAAACAATCGAGTTAGTTTCAAATCCATGCGAAACGAATGATTTCGCATCAAATACTTGCGAATATAAGTGATATAGCTTCAAATGCAGGCGAAACAAACGAGTTAGCTTCTGATCCATGCGAAATACATGATTTAGCTTAAAATCAATGCGATGTAGATGGTTTAGCTTCAAATCCATGCGATACACAAGATCTAGCTTCAAATCATTTCGACGTGGAAGGTTCAGCTTCAAATCCATGCGACACATATGATTTAGCTTCAAACACTTGGGATAAAGGTGATATAGCTTCAACTGCCTGCAAAACAAACGAGTTACCTTCAAATCCACGCGAAACACATGATTTAGCTTCAAATCAATGCGGTGTAGGAGGTTTAGCTTCAAATCCATGCGATACACAAGATCTAGCTTCAAATCATTTCGATGTAGAAGGTTCAGCTTCAAATCCATGCGACACATATGATTTAGCTTCAAACACTTGGGATAAAGGTGATATAGCTTCAACTGCATGCAAAACAAACGAGTTACCTTCAAATCCACGCGAAACACATGATTTAGCTTCAAATCAATGCGATGTAGGAGGTTTAGCTTCAAATCCATGCGAAACAAATGATTTAGCTTCAAATCAATGCGAAGTAGAAGGATTAGCTTCAAATCCATGCGAAACAAATGGTTTAGCTTCAGATACTTGCGATATAAATGATATAGATTCAACTGCACGCGAAAAAAACGATTCAGCTTCAAATCCAAGGGAAACACATGTTTTAACTTCAAATCAATGCGAAGTAACTGGCTTAGCTTCAAATCCATGCGAAACGAATGATTTAGCATCAAATGCTTGCGAATATAAGTGATATAGCTTCAAAGGCAGGCGAAACAAACGAGTTAGCTTCAGATCCATGCGAAACACATGACTTAGTTGCAAATCAATGCGCAGTAGAGGGCTTAGCTTCAAATCCATGCGATACAAATGGTTTAGCTACAAATACTTGTGATATACATCATTAAGCTACAACTGCATGCGAAACAAACGAGTTAGCTTCAAATACATGGGATACACATGATTTAGCTTCAAATCAATGCGATGTAGAAGGTTTAGCCTCAAATCAATGCGAAACAAATGATTTAGCTTCAAATCAATGCGAAGTAGAAGGCTTAGCTTCAAATCCATGCGAAACAAATGGTTTAGTTACAAATACTTGTGATATACACTATTTAGCTACAACTGCATGCGAAACAAACGAGTTAGCTTCAGATCGATGCGAAACACATGATTTAGTTGCAAATCAATGCGATGTAGAAGGTTTAGCTTCAAATCCGTGCGAAACAAATGATTTAGATTCAAATGCAGACGGAATAGTCGAGTTATCTTCAAATGCTTGCGAAACACATGATTTAGATTCAAATTCATGCGAAACACATGGATTAGCTTCATATTCTTGCGAAACGAATGGTTTTGCTTCAGATACTTGTGATAAGCATGATTTAGCATCAACTGCATGCGAAACACATTATTTAGCTGCAAATCAGTGCGAAGTAGAAGGCTCAGGTTCAAATCAATGCGAATCAAATGGTTTATCTTCAAATACATGTGAAACACATGATTTAGCTTCAAATCAATGCGATGTAGAAGGTTTAGCTTCAAAACCACGCGAAACAAATGATTTAGCTTCATACACTGGGGATATACGTGATATAGCTACAAATGCAGACAAATCAAATGAGTTAGCTTCAAATCCATGCGATACACATGATTTAGCTTCAATTCAATGCGAAGTATAAGGATTAGCTTCAACTCCATGCGAATCAAATGATTTAGGTTTACATACTTGCGACATGAGTGATATAGTTTCAACTGCAGGGGAAACAAACGAGTTAGATTCAAATCGATGCAAAACACATGATTCAGATTCATAGGACGCGATGTAGAAGGTTTAGCATCAAATCCATGAGGAACAAATGATTTAGCTTCAGATACTTGCGATGTAAGTGATATAGTTTCAAATGCAGGCGAAACAAAAGAGATAGCTTCAAATCCATGCCAAACAAATGATTTAGCTGCAAATCAATGCCATGTAGAAGGTTTAGCTTCAAATCCGTGCGTAACACATGATTTACCTTCAAATCAATTCGAAGTACACGGCTTAGATTCAAATCCATGCGAAACAAATTATTTAGCTACAAATACTTGTGTTATACGTTATTTAGATTCAATTGCATGCGCAACAAACGAGTCAGCTTCAAATCCATGCCAAACACATGATTCAGCTGCAAATCAATGCGATGTAGAAGGTTTAGCTTCAAATACTTGCGATATAAATGAAGTAAATTCAAATGCAGAGGATACAATCAAGTTAGTTTCAAATCCATGCAAAAAGCATGATTAAGCTTCAAATCCATGGGATGTAGAAGGTTTAACTTCAAATCCATGAGAAACAAATGATTTAGCTTCAGATACTTGCGATACAAATGATATAGATTGAACTGCATGCGAAAAAAACGATTCAGCTTCAAATCCAAGGGAAACACATGATTTAACTTCAAATCAATGCGAAGTAGAAGGCTTACTTTAAAATCCATGCGAAACGAATCATTTAGCTTCAAATACTTGTTTTATACATGATTTATGTTCAACTGCATGGGAAACAAACGAGTTAGCATCAAATCCATGCGAAACACATGATTTAGCTTCAAATCAATGCGAAGTAGAGGCTTAGCTACAAATCCATGCGAAACAAATGATTTAACTTTAGATACTTTCGATATAAGTGATATAGTTTCAAATGCTGGCGAAACAAACGAGTTAGCTGCAAATCCATGCGAAACACATGATTTAGCTTCAAATCAATGCGAAGTAGAAGGCTTACTGTAAAATTCATGCGAAACGAATCATTTAGCTTCAAATACTTGTCTTATACATGATTTATATTCAACTGCATGGGAAACAAACGAGTTAGCTTCAAATCCATGCAAAACACACGATTTAGCTTCAATTCAAAGCCAAGTAGAAGGCTTAGCTTCCAATACATGCGAATCTAATGATTCGGCTTCAAATACTTGTGAAATGCATGATTTAGCTTCAACTGCATGCGAAACAACGAGTTACCTTCAAATCCACGCGAAACACATAATTTAGCTTCAAATCAATGCGAAGTAGCAGGTTTAGCTTCAAATCCATGCGAAATACATGATTTAGCTTCAAATGCTTGCAATATAAGTGATATAGTTTCAAATGCAGGCGAAACGAACGAGTGAGCTTCAAATCCATGCGAAACACATGACTCAGCTGCAAATCAATGCGATGTAGAAGGTTTAGCTTCAAATCCATGCCAAACACATGATTTAGCTTCAAATCCATGCGAAACGCATGATTTAGCTTCAAATCAATGCGAAGTAGAAGGCTCAGTTTCAAATCCATGCGAAACAAATGGTTTAGCTCCAAATAGTTGTGAAATACATGAGGTAGCTTCAAATGCAGGCGAAACAAATGAGTTAGCTTCAAATCCATACGAAACACATGAATTCGGTTCAAATCAATGCGAAGTAGAAGGCTTAGTATCAATTCCATGAACGATTAGTTTAGAATCAAATACTTGTTTTATACATGATATAGCTTCAACTGCATGCGGAACAAACGAGTTAGCTTCAAATCCAAGCGAAACACATGATTTGGCTTCAAATCAATGCGAAGTAGAGGCTTAGCTACAAATCCATGCGAAACAAATGATTTAACTTTAGATACTTTCGATATAAGTGATATAGCCTCAAATGCTGGCGAAACAAACGAGTTAGCTGCAAATCCATGCGAAACACATGATTTAGCTTCAAATCAATGCGAAGTAGAAGGCTTACTTTGAAATCCATGCGAAACGAATCATTTAGCTTCAAATACTTGTTTTATACGTGATTTATGTTCAACTGCATGGGAAACAAACGAGTTAGCATCAAATCCATGCGAAACACATGATTTAGCTTCAAATCAATGCGAAGTAGAGGCTTAGCTACAAATCCATGCGAAACAAATGATTTAACTTTAGATACTTTCGATATAAGTGATATAGTTTCAAATGCTGGCGAAACAAACGAGTTAGCTGCAAATCCATGCGAAACACATGATTTAGCTTCAAATCAATGCGAAGTAGAAGGCTTACTGTAAAATCCATGCGAAACGAATCATTTAGCTTCAAATACTTGTTTTATACATGATTTATATTCAACTGCATGGGAAACAAACGAGTTAGCTTCAAATCCATGCAAAACACACGATTTAGCTTCAATTCAAAGCCAAGTAGAAGGCTTAGCTTCTAATACATGCGAATCTAATGATTCGGCTTCAAATACTTGTGAAATGCATGATTTAGCTTCAACTGCATGCGAAACAACGAGTTACCTTCAAATCCACGCGAAACACATAATTTAGCTTCAAATCAATGCGAAGTAGCAGGTTTAGCTTCAAATCCATGCGAAATACATGATTTAGCTTCAAATGCTTGCAATATAAGTGATATAGTTTCAAATGCAGGCGAAACGAACGAGTGAGCTTCAAATCCATGCGAAACACATGACTCAGCTGCAAATCAATGCGATGTAGAAGGTTTAGCTTCAAATCCATGCCAAACACATGATTTAGCTTCAAATCCATAGGATGTAGAAGGTTTAGCTTCAAATCTATGCGAAACACATTATTTAGGTGCAAATCAGTGCGAAGTAGAAGGCTCAGGTTCAAAGCCATGCGATTGAAATGGTTCATCTTCAAATACTTGTGAAAGACATGATTTAGCTTCAACTGTATGCGAAACAAACGAGTTACCTTCAAATCCACGCGAAACACATGATTTAGCTTCAAATCAATGCGATGTAGAAGGCTTAGCATCAAATCCATGCAAAACACGTGATTTAGGATCCAATCAATGCGAAGTAGAAGGCTTAGCTTCAAATCCATGCGAAACAAATGGATTAGCTTCTAATACGTGCGATATAAATGATACAGCTTCAAATACAGGAGAAACAAACGAGTCCTCTTCAAATCCATGCAAAACACACGATTTAGCTTCAATTCAATGCCAAGTAGACGGCTTAGCTTCAAATCCATGCGAATAAATTGTTTGGCTTCAAATACATGTGATATACATAATTTAGTTTCAACTGCATGCGAAACAAACGAGTTAGCTTCAAATCCATTCGAAACACAATACTTAGCGTCAAATCAATGCGAAGTAGAAGGCAAGGCTTCAAATCCATGCGATACAAATGTTTTAGCTTCAAATACTTGTGATATACACGATTTAGCTTCCACTGCAGTCGAAGCAATCGAGTTAGCTCCAAATCCACGCGAAAGACATGATTTAACATCAAATCAGTGCGAAGTAGAAGGCTTAGCTTAAAATCCATGCGAAACAAATGGTTTAGCTTCAAATACTTGCGATATAAATGATACAGCTTCAAATACAGGAGAAACAAACGAGTTAGCTTCAAATCCATGCAAAACACACGATTTAGCTTCAATTCAATTCCAAGTAGAAGGCTTAGCTTCTAATACATGCGAAACAAATGATTGAGCTTCCTACACTTGGGATATAGGTGATATAGCTTCAACTGCATGCGAAACAAATGAGTTAAATTCAAATCCAAGCGAAACAAATAATTTAGCTTCAAATCAATGCGATGTAGAAGGTTTAGCTTCAAATCCAAGCGAAACACATGATTTAGCTTCCAATACTTGCGATATAAGTGATATAGTTTCAAATGCAGGAGAAACGAAAGAGTTAGCTTAAAATCCATGCGAAACACATGATTCAGCTGCAAATCAATGCGATGTAGAAGGCTTAGCTTCAAATCCATGCAAAACACGTGATATAGGATCCAATCAATGCGAAGTAGAAGGCTTAGCTTCAAATCCATGCGAAACAAATGGATTAGCTTCAAATACGTGCGATATAAATGATACAGCTTCAAATACAGGAGAAACAAACGAGTTGGCTTCAAATCCATGCAAAACACACGATTTAGCTTCAATTCAATGGCAAGTAGAAAGCTTAGCTTCAAATCCATGCGAATGTATTGTTTAGCTGCAAATACATGTGATAAACATTATTTAGTTTCAACTGCATGCGAAATAAACGAGTTAGCTTCAAATCCATTCGAAACACAATACTTAGCGTCAAATCAATGCGAAGTAGAAGGCAAGGCTTCAAATCCATGCGATACAAATGGTTTAGCTTCAAATACTTGTGATATACATGATTTAGCTTCCACTGCATTCGAAGCAATCGAGTTAGCTTCAAATCCATGCGAAACGAATGATTTAGATTCAAATACTTGCGATATAAATGATACAGCTTCAAATGCATGCGAAACAAACGAGTTAGCTTCAAATCCATGCGAAGCGAAAGATTTAGCTGTATATACTAGCGAATGTAAGTGATATAGCTTCAACTACAGGCGACACAAACGAGTTAGATTCAAATCCATGCGAAACATATGATTTAGATGCAAATCAATGCGACGTAGAAGGTTTAGATCCAAATCCATGCGAAACAAATGATTTACATTCAAATACTTGCGATATAAGTGATATAGCTTCAAATGCAGGAGAGACAAATGAGATAGCTTCAAATCCATGCGAAACACATGATTTAGCTTGATATCAATACGAAGTAGAAGGCTTAGCTTCAAATCCATGCGAATCAAATGGTTTAGCTCCAAATACTTCGGATATGCATGATTTAGCTTCAACTGCAGGCGAAACAAACGAGTTAGCTTCAAATCCATGCGACACAACTGATTTAACATCAAATACTTGCGATATAAGTGATATAGCTTCAAATGCAGACGACACAAACGAGTTAGCTTCAAATCCATGCGAAACACATGATCTATATGCAAATCAATGCGACGTAGAAGGCTTAGCTTCAAATCCATGCGGAACAATTGCTTTAACTTCAAATACTTGCGATATAAGTGATATAGCTTCAAATGTAGACGAATCAAACGAGTTAGCTTTAAAAGCCATGCGATATACATGGTTTAGCTTCACATCAATGCGAAACTCATGATTTAGCTTCAAGTCAATGCGAACTAGATGTCTTAGCTTCAAAACCACGCGAAACACATGATTTAGCTTCAAATCAATGCGAAGTAGAAGGCTTATCTTCAAATCCATGCGATACAAATCGTTTAGCTTCAAATACTTGTGATATACATGATTTAGCTTCAGCTGCATTCGAAACAGACGAATTAGCTTCTGATCCACGCGAAATACATTATTTAGCTTGAAAACAGTGCGAATTAGAAGGCTTAGCTTCAAATCCATGCGAAACGAATGATTTAGATTCAAATACTTGCGATATAAATGATACAGCTTCAAATGCATGCGAAACAAACGAGTTAGCTTCAAATCCATGCGAAGCGAAAGATTTAGCTGTAAATACTTGCGAATGTAAGTGATATAGCTTCAACTACAGGCGACACAAACGAGCTAGATTCAAATCCATGCGAAACACATGATCTATATGCAAATCAATGCGACGTAGAAGGCTTAGCTTCAAATCCATGCGGAACAATTGCTTTAACTTCAAATACTTGCGATATAAGTGATATAGCTTCAAATGTAGACGAATCAAACGAGTTAGCTTTAAAAGCCATGCGATATACATGGTTTAGCTTCACATCAATGCGAAACTCATGATTTAGCTTCAAGTCAATGCGAACTAGATGTCTTAGCTTCAAAACCACGCGAAACACATGATTTAGCTTCAAATCAATGCGAAGTAGAAGGCTTATCTTCAAATCCATGCGATACAAATCGTTTAGCTTCAAATACTTGTGATATACATGATTTAGCTTCAGCTGCATTCGAAACAGACGAATTAGCTTCTGATCCACGCGAAATACATTATTTAGCTTGAAAACAGTGCGAATTAGAAGGCTTAGCTTCAAATCCATGCGAAACGAATGATTTAGATTCAAATACTTGCGATATAAATGATACAGCTTCAAATGCATGCGAAACAAACGAGTTAGCTTCAAATCCATGCGAAGCGAAAGATTTAGCTGTAAATACTTGCGAATGTAAGTGATATAGCTTCAACTACAGGCGACACAAACGAGCTAGATTCAAATCCATGCGAAACACATGATTTAGCTTCAAACCAATGCGATGTAGAAGGTTTAGCTTCAAATCCGCGCGAAACAAATGATTTACATTCAAATACTTGCGATATAAGTGATATAGCTTCAAATGCAGGAGAGATAAGAGAGTTAGCTTCAAATCCATGCGAAACACATGATTTAGCTTCAAATCAACGCGAAGTAGAAGGCTAATATTCAAATCCATGCGATACAAATCGTTTAGCTTCAAATACTTGTGATACACATGATTTAGCTTCAGCTGCATTCGAAACAGACGAATTAGCTTCTGATCCACGCGAAATACATTATTTAGCTTGAAAACAGTGTGAATTAGCAGGCTTAACTTCAAATCCATGCGAAATGAAGGATTTAGCTTCAAATACTTGCGATATAAATGATACAGCTTCAAATGCAGGCGAAACAAACGAGTTAGCTTCAAATCCATGCGAAACACATGATTTGTATGCAAATCAATGCGACGTAGAAGGCTTAGCTTCAAATCCATGCAGAACAATTGATTTAGCTTCAAGTACTTGTGATATGAGTGATATAGATTCAACTGCAGAGGTAACAAACGAGTTTGCTTCAAATCCATGCGAAACATATGATTTAGCTTCAAATACTTGCGATATAAGTGATATAGCTTCAAATGCAGACGAATCAAACGAGTTAGCTTCAAATCCATGCGAAACACATGATTTAGATGCAAATCAATGCGACGTAGAAGGCTTAGATCCAAATCCATGCGAAACAAATGATTTACATTCAAATACTTGCGATATAAGTGATATAGCTTCAAATGCAGGAGAGACAAATGAGATAGCTTCAAATCCATGCGAAACACATGATTTAGCTTGATATCAATACGAAGTAGAAGGCTTAGCTTCAAATCCATGCGAATCAAATGGTTTAGCTCCAAATACTTCGGATATGCATGATTTAGCTTCAACAGCAGGCGAAACAAACGAGTTAGCTTCAAACCCATGCGACACAACTGATTTAACATCAAATACTTGCGATATAAGTGATATAGCTTCAAATGCAGACGACACAAACGATTTAGCTTCAAATCCATGCGAAACACATGATCTATATGCAAATCAATGCGACTTAGAAGGCTTAGCTTCAAATCCATGCGGAACAATTGATTTAGCTTCAAATACTTGCGATATAAGTGATATAGCTTCAAATGTAGACGAATCAAACGAGTTAGCTTCAAAAGCCATGCGATATACATGATTTAGCTTCACATCAATGCGAAACTCATGATTTAGCTTCAAGTCAATGCGAACTAGATGTCTTAGCTTCAAAACCACGCGAAACACATGATTTAGCTTCAAATCAATGCGAAGTAGAAGGCTTATCTTCAAATCCATGCGATACAAATCGTTTAGCTTCAAATACTTGTGATATACATGATTTAGCTTCAGCTGCATTCGAAACAGACGAGTTAGCTTCTAATCCACGCGAAATACATTATTTAGCTTCAAAACAGTGCGAATTAGAAGGTTTAGCTTCAAAACCATGCGAAACGAATAATTTAGCTTCAAATACTTGCGATATAAATGATACAGCTTCAAATGCAGGTGAAACAAAAGAGTTAGCATCAAATCAATGCGATACACATGATTTAGCTTCAAATCAACGCGAAGTAGAAGGCTTTGCTTCAAATTCAGGCGGAACAAATGGTTTAGCTTCAAATACTTGTGATATACATAATTTAGCTTCAACTGCTTGCGAAACAAACGAGTTATCTTCAAATCCATGCGAAACGAAAGATTTAGATGTAAATACTTGCGAATGTAAGTGATATAGCTTCAACTACAGGCGACACAAACGAGTTAGATTCAAATCCATGCGAAACACATGATTTAGCAATAAATCAATGTCATGTAGAAGGTTTAGCTTCAAATCCGCGCGAAACAAATGATTTACATTCAAATACTTGCGATATAAGTGATATAGCTTCAAATGCAGGAGAGACAAATGAGTTAGCTTCAAATCCATGCGAAACACATGATTTAGCTTCAAATGAATGCGATGTAGAAGGTTTAGCTTCAAATCCAAGCGAAACACATGATTTAGCTTCTAATACTTGCGATATAAGTGATATAGTTTCAAATGCAGGAGAAACGAACGAGTTAGCTTCAAATCCGTGCGAAACACATGATTCAGCTGCAAATCAATGCGATGTAGAAGGCTTAGATACAAATCCATGCACAACACGTGATTTAGGATCCAATCAATGCGAAGTAGAAGGCTTAGCTTCAAATCCATGCGAAACAAATGCTTTAGCTTCAAATACTTGCGATATAATTGATATAGCTTCAAATACAGTTGAAACAAACGAGTTAGCTTCAAATCCATGCAAAACACACGATTTAGCTTCAATTCAATGCCAAGTAGAAGGCTTAGCTTCAAATCCATGCGAATCAATTGTTTAGCTGCAAATACTTGTGATATACATGATTTAGTTTCAACTGCATGCGAAACAAACGAGTTAGCTTCAAATTCATTCGAAACACAATATTTAGGGTCAAATCAATGCGAAGTAGAAGGCAGAGCTTTAAATCCTTGCGATACAAATGTCTTAGCTTCAAATACTTGTGATATACATGATTTAGCTTCAACTGCATTCGAAGCAAACGAGTTAGCTCCGAATCCACGCGAAACACATGATTTAGCTTCAAATCAATGCGAAGTAGAAGGTTTAGCTTCAAATCCATGCCAAACACATGATTTAGCTTCAAATCCATGGGATGTAGATGGTTTAGCTTCAAATCCATGCGAAACACATTATTTAGGTGCAAATCAGTGCGAAATAGAAGGCTCAGGTTCCAAGCCATGCGATTCAAATGGTTCATCTCCAAATACTTGTGAAAGACATGATTTAGCTTCAACTGCATGCGAAACAAACGAGTTACCTTCAAATCCACGCGAAACACATGACTTAGCTTCATATCCAAGGGAAACACATGATTTAGCTTCAAATCAATGCGATGTAGAAGGTTTAGCTTCAAATACATGCGATACACAAGATCTAGCTTCAAATCAATTCGATGTAGAAGGTTCAGCTTCAAATCCAAGCGACAAATATGATTTAGCTTCAAATACTTGCGATATAAGTGATATAGCTTCAAAAGCAGGAGGAACAAATGAGTTAGCTTCAGATCCATGCGAAATACATGATTTAGCTTTAACTGCATGTGACACAAACGTGTTAGCTTCAAATCCAAGCGAAACAGATGATTTAGCTTCAAATCAATGCGAAGTAGAAGGCGTAGCTTCAAATCCGTGCGGAACAAATGATTTAGCTTCAAATCAATGCGAAGAAGAAGGCTTAGCTTCAAATCCATGCGAAACAAATGATTTAGCTACAAATACTTGTGATATACATTATTTAGCTACAACTGCATGCGAAACAATCGAGTTAGCTTCAAATCCATGCGAAACACATGATTTAGCTTCAAATCAGTGTGAAGTAGAAGGCTTAGCATCAAATCCCATGCGAATCAAATGGTTTAGATTCAAATACTTGTGATAAACATGATTTAGCTCAACTGCATGCGACACAAACTTGGTAGCTTCAAATCCATGCGAAACACATGATTTAGCTTCAAATCAATGCGATGTAGAAGGTTTAGGTTCAAATCCATGCGAAACAAATGATTGAGATTCAAACACTTGGGATAAAGGTGATATAGCTTCAACTGCATGCGAAACGAACCAGCTACCTTCAAATCCACGCGAAAGACATGATTTAGCTTCAAATCAATGCGAAGTAGAAGGTTTAGCTTCAAATCCATGCGAAACAAATGATTGAGATTCAAACACTTGGGATAAAAGTGATATAGCTTCAACTGCATGCAAAACAAACCAGCTACCTTCAAATCCACGCGAAACACATGATTTAGCTTCAAATCAATGCGAAGTAGTAGGCTTAGCTTCAAATCCATGCGAAACAAATGGTTTAGCTAGAAATACTTGTGATATACATTATTTAGCTACAACTGCATGCGAAACAAACGAGTTAGCGTCAAATCCATGCGAAACACGTGAGTAAGCTAAAAATGCATGCGAAAAACATGATTTAGGTTCAAATTCATGGGAAACACGTGGTTTAGCTTCAAATACATGCGAAGTAGAAGGCTCTGCTTCAAATCCATGCAAATCAAATGGTTTAGCTCCAAATACTTCGGATATACATTATTTAGCTTCAACTGCAGGCGAAACGAACGAGGTAGCTTCAAATCCAAGCGACAAATATGATTTAGCTTCAAATACTTGCGATATAAGTGATATAGCTTCAAAAGCAGGAGGAACAAATGAGTTAGCTTCAGATCCATGCGAAATACATGATTTAGCTTTAACTGCATGTGACACAAACGTGTTAGCTTCAAATCCAAGCGAAACAGATGATTTAGCTTCAAATCAATGCGAAGTAGAAGGCGTAGCTTCAAATCCGTGCGGAACAAATGATTTAGCTTCAAATCAATGCGAAGAAGAAGGCTTAGCTTAAAATCCATGCGAAACAAATGATTTAGCTACAAATACTTGTGATATACATTATTTAGCTACAACTGCATGCGAAACAATCGAGTTAGCTTCAAATCCATGCGAAACACATGATTTAGCTTCAAATCAGTGTGAAGTAGAAGGCTTAGCATCAAATCCCATGCGAATCAAATGGTTTAGATTCAAATACTTGTGATAAACATGATTTAGCTCAACTGCATGCGACACAAACTTGTAGCTTCAAATCCATGCGAAACACATGATTTAGCTTCAAATCAATGCGATGTAGAAGGTTTAGGTTCAAATCCATGCGAAACAAATGATTGAGATTCAAACACTTGGGATAAAGGTGATATAGCTTCAACTGCATGCGAAACGAACCAGCTACCTTCAAATCCACGCGAAAGACATGATTTAGCTTCAAATCAATGCGAAGTAGAAGGTTTAGCTTCAAATCCATGCGAAACAAATGATTGAGATTCAAACACTTGGGATAAAAGTGATATAGCTTCAACTGCATGCAAAACAAACCAGCTACCTTCAAATCCACGCGAAACACATGATTTAGCTTCAAATCAATGCGAAGTAGTAGGCTTAGCTTCAAATCCATGCGAAACAAATGGTTTAGCTAGAAATACTTGTGATATACATTATTTAGCTACAACTGCATGCGAAACAAACGAGTTAGCGTCAAATCCATGCGAAACACGTGAGTAAGCTAAAAATGCATGCGAAAAACATGATTTAGGTTCAAATTCATGGGAAACACGTGGTTTAGCTTCAAATACATGCGAAGTAGAAGGCTCTGCTTCAAATCCATGCAAATCAAATGGTTTAGCTCCAAATACTTCGGATATACATTATTTAGCTTCAACTGCAGGCGAAACGAACGAGGTAGCTTCAAATCCAAGCGACAAATATGATTTAGCTTCAAATACTTGCGATATAAGTGATATAGCTTCAAAAGCAGGAGGAACAAATGAGTTAGCTTCAGATCCATGCGAAATACATGATTTAGCTTTAACTGCATGTGACACAAACGTGTTAGCTTCAAATCCAAGCGAAACAGATGATTTAGCTTCAAATCAATGCGAAGTAGAAGGCGTAGCTTCAAATCCGTGCGGAACAAATGGATATGCTTCAAAAACTTGTGATATAAGTGATATAGATTCAACTGCAGGCGAAACAAACGAGATAGCTTCAAATCCATGCAAAACACATGATTAAGCTTCAAAACAATGCGAAGTAGAAGGCTTAGCTTCAAATCCATGCGAAACACACGATTTAGCTTCAAATCAATGCGATGTAGAAGGTTTAGCTTCAAATCCATGCGAAACAAATGATTTAGCTTCAAATCAATGCGAAGAAGAAGGCTTAGCTTCAAATCCATGCGAAACAAATGGTTTAGCTACAAATACTTGTGATATACATTCTTTAGCTACAACTGCATGCGAAACAATCGAGTTAGCTTCAAATCCATGCGAAACACATGATTTAGCTTCAAATCAGTGTGAAGTAGCAGGTTTAGCTTCAAATCCATGCGAAATACATGATTTAGCTTCAAATGCTTGCAATATAAGTGATATAGTTTCAAATGCTGGCGAAACGAACGAGTGAGCTTCAAATCCATGCGAAACGCATTATTTAGTTGCAAATCAGTGCGAAGTAGTAGGCTCATGTTCAAATCAATAAGATTCAAATGGTTCATCTTCAAATACTTGTGAAAGACATGATTTAGCTTCAACTGCATGCGAAACAAACGAGTTAGCTTCAAATCCATGCGAAACACATGATTTAGCTTCAAATCATTGCGATGTAGAAGGTTAAGCTACAAATCCATGCAAAACACGTGATTTAGCTTCTAATTAATGCGAAGTAGAAGGCTTAGATTCCAATCCATGCGAAACAAATGGTTTAGCTTCAAATACTTGTGATATACGTTATTTAGATTTAACTGCATGCGCATCGAACGAGATAGCTTCAAATCCATGCGAAACACATGATTTAGCTGGAAATCAATGCGATGTAGGAGGTTGAGGTTCAAATCCATGCGAAACAAATGATTTAGCATCAAATACTTGTGAATAAAAGTGATATAGCTTCAAATGCAGGCGAAACAAAGAGTTAGCTTCAGATCCATGCGAAATACATGATTTATCTTCAAATCAATGCGAAGTAGAAGGCGTAGCTTCAAATCCGTGCGGAACAAATGGTTATGCTTCAAAAACTTGTGATATAAGTGATATAGATTCAACTGCAGGCGAAACGAACGAGTTACCTTCAACTCAACGCGAAACACATGATTTAGCTTCAAATCAATGCGAAGTAGAAGGCTTAGCTTCAAATCCATGCGAAACAAATGGTTTAGCTACAAATACTTGTGATATACATGATTTAGCTTCAACTGCATTCGAAGCAAACGAGTTAGCTCCGAATCCACGCGAAACACATGATTTAGCTTCAAATCAGTGCGAAGTAGAAGGCTTAGCTTCAAATCAATGCGAATCTAATGGTTCGGCTTCAAATACTTGTGAAATGCATTATTTAGCTTCAACTGCTTGCGAAACAACGAGTTACCTTCAAATCCATGCGAAACACATAATTTAGCTTCAAATCATTGCGAAGTAGAAGGCTTAGCTTCAAATCCATGCGAAACAAATGGTTTAGCTTCAAATACTTGCGATATAAATGATACAGCGTCAAATACAGGAGAAACAAACGAGTTAGCTTCAAATCCATGCAAAACACACGATTTAGCTTCAATTCAATGCAAAGTAGAAGGCTTAGCTTCAAACCCATGCGAATCAATTGCTTAGCTGCAAATACTTGTGATATACATGATTTAGTTTCAACTGCATGCGAAACAAACGAGTTAGCTTCAAATCGATGCGAAACACAATATTTAGCGTCAAATCAATGCGAAGTAGAAGGCAGAGCTTCAAATCCATGCGATACAAATGGTTTAGCTTCAAATACTTGTGATATACATGATTTAGCTTCAGCTGCATTCGAAACAGACAAATTAGCTTCTAATCCACGCGAAATACATTATTTAGCTTCAAAACAGTGCGAATTAGAAGGCTTAGCTTCAAATCCATGCGAAACGAATGATTTAGCTTCAAATACTTGCGATATAAATGATACAGCTTCAAATGCAGGCGAAACAAACGAGTTAGCTTCAAATCCATGCGAAACACACGATTTGTATGCAAATCAATGCGACGTAGAAGGCTTAGCTTCAAATCCATGCAGAACAATTGATTTAGCTTCAAGTACTTGTGATATGAGTGATATAGATTCAACTGCAGACGTAACAAACGAGTTTGCTTCAAATCCAAGCGAAACATATGATTTAGCTTCAAATACTTGCGATATAAGTGATATAGCTTCAAATGCAGACGAATCAAACGAGTTAGCTTCAAATCCATGCGAAACACATGATTTAGCTTGATATCAATACGAAGTAGAAGGCTTAGCTTCAAATCCATGCGAATCAAATGGTTTATCTCCAAATACTTCGGATATGCATGATTTAGCTTCAATTGCAGGCGAAACAAACGAGTTAGCTTCAAATCCATGCGACACAACTGATTTAACATCAAATACTTGCGATATAAGTGATATAGCTTCAAATGCAGACGACACAAACGAGTTAGCTTCAAATCCATGCGAAACACATGATCTATATGCAAATCAATGCGACGTAGAAGGCTTAGCTTCAAATCCATGCGGAACAATTGCTTTAACTTCAAATACTTGCGATATAAGTGATATAGCTTCAAATGTAGACGAATCAAACGAGTTAGCTTTAAAAGCCATGCGATATACATGGTTTAGCTTCACATCAATGCGAAACTCATGATTTAGCTTCAAGTCAATGCGAACTAGATGTCTTAGCTTCAAAACTACGCGAAACACATGATTTAGCTTCAAATCAATGCGAAGTAGAAGGCTTATCTTCAAGTCCATGCGATACAAATCGTTTAGCTTCAAATACTTGTGATATACATGATTTAGCTTCAGCTGCATTCGAAACACACGAATTAGCTTCTGATCCACGCGAAATACATTATTTAGCTTGAAAACAGTGCGAATTAGAAGGCTTAGCTTCAAATCCATGCGAAACGAATGATTTAGATTCAAATACTTGCGATATAAATGATACAGCTTCAAATGCATGCGAAACAAACGAGTTAGCTTCAAATCCATGCGAAGCGAAAGATTTAGCTGTAAATACTAGCGAATGTAAGTGATATAGCTTCAACTACAGGCGAAACAAACGAGTTAGCTTCAAATCCATGCGAAACACATGATTTGTATGCAAATCAATGCGACGTAGAAGGCTTAGCTTCAAATCCATGCAGAACAATTGATTTAGCTTCAAGTACTTGTGATATGAGTGATATAGATTCAACTGCAGACGTAACAAACGAGTTTGCTTCAAATCCAAGCGAAACATATGATTTAGCTTCAAATACTTGCGATATAAGTGATATAGCTTCAAATGCAGACGAATCAAACGAGTTAGCTTCAAATCCATGCGAAACACATGATTTAGCTTGATATCAATACGAAGTAGAAGGCTTAGCTTCAAATCCATGCGAATCAAATGGTTTATCTCCAAATACTTCGGATATGCATGATTTATCTTCAACTGCAGGCGAAACAAACGAGTTAGCTTCAAATCCATGCGACACAACTGATTTAACATCAAATACTTGCGATATAAGTGATATAGCTTCAAATGCAGACGACACAAACGAGTTAGCTTCAAATCAATGCGAAACACATGATCTATATGCAAATCAATGCGACGTAGAAGGCTTAGCTTCAAATCCATGCGGAACAATTGCTTTAACTTCAAATACTTGCGATATAAGTGATATAGCTTCAAATGTAGACGAATCAAACGAGTTAGCTTTAAAAGCCATGCGATATACATGGTTTAGCTTCACATCAATGCGAAACTCATGATTTAGCTTCAAGTCAATGCGAACTAGATGTCTTAGCTTCAAAACTACGCGAAACACATGATTTAGCTTCAAATCAATGCGAAGTAGAAGGCTTATCTTCAAGTCCATGCGATACAAATCGTTTAGCTTCAAATACTTGTGATATACATGATTTAGCTTCAGCTGCATTCGAAACACACGAATTAGCTTCTGATCCACGCGAAATACATTATTTAGCTTGAAAACAGTGCGAATTAGAAGGCTTAGCTTCAAATCCATGCGAAACGAATGATTTAGATTCAAATACTTGCGATATAAATGATACAGCTTCAAATGCATGCGAAACAAACGAGTTAGCTTCAAATCCATGCGAAGCGAAAGATTTAGCTGTAAATACTAGCGAATGTAAGTGATATAGCTTCAACTACAGGCGAAACAAACGAGTTAGCTTCAAATCCATGCGAAACACATGATTTGTATGCAAATCAATGCGACGTAGAAGGCTTAGCTTCAAATCCATGCAGAACAATTGATTTAGCTTCAAGTACTTGTGATATGAGTGATATAGATTCAACTGCAGACGTAACAAACGAGTTTGCTTCAAATCCAAGCGAAACATATGATTTAGCTTCAAATACTTGCGATATAAGTGATATAGCTTCAAATGCAGACGAATCAAACGAGTTAGCTTCAAATCCATGCGAAACACATGATTTAGCTTGATATCAATACGAAGTAGAAGGCTTAGCTTCAAATCCATGCGAATCAAATGGTTTATCTCCAAATACTTCGGATATGCATGATTTATCTTCAACTGCAGGCGAAACAAACGAGTTAGCTTCAAATCCATGCGACACAACTGATTTAACATCAAATACTTGCGATATAAGTGATATAGCTTCAAATGCAGACGACACAAACGAGTTAGCTTCAAATCAATGCGAAACACATGATCTATATGCAAATCAATGCGACGTAGAAGGCTTAGCTTCAAATCCATGCGGAACAATTGCTTTAACTTCAAATACTTGCGATATAATTGATATAGCTTCAAATGTAGACGAATCAAACGAGTTAGCTTCAAAAGCCATGCGATATACATTATTTAGCTTCACATCAATGCGAAACTCATGATTTAGCTTCAAGTCAATGCGAACTAGATGTCTTAGCTTCAAAACTACGCGAAACACATGATTTAGCTTCAAATCAATGCGAAGTAGAAGGCTTATCTTCAAATCCATGCGATACAAATCGTTTAGCTTCAAATACTTGTGATATACATGATTTAGCTTCAGCTGCATTCGAAACAGACGAATTAGCTTCTGATCCACGCGAAATACATTATTTAGCTTGAAAACAGTGCGAATTAGAAGGCTTAGCTTCAAATCCATGCGAAACGAATGATTTAGATTCAAATACTTGCGATATAAATGATACAGCTTCAAATGCATGCGAAACAAACGAGTTAGCTTCAAATCCATGCGAAGCGAAAGATTTAGCTGTATATACTAGCGAATGTAAGTGATATAGCTTCAACTACAGGCGACACAAACGAGTTAGATTCAAATCCATGCGAAACATATGATTTAGATGCAAATCAATGCGACGTAGAAGGTTTAGATCCAAATCCATGCGAAACAAATGATTTACATTCAAATACTTGCGATATAAGTGATATAGCTTCAAATGCAGGAGAGACAAATGAGATAGCTTCAAATCCATGCGAAACACATGATTTAGCTTGATATCAATACGAAGTAGAAGGCTTAGCTTCAAATCCATGCGAATCAAATGGTTTAGCTCCAAATACTTCGGATATGCATGATTTAGCTTCAACTGCAGGCGAAACAAACGAGTTAGCTTCAAATCCATGCGACACAACTGATTTAACATCAAATACTTGCGATATAAGTGATATAGCTTCAAATGCAGACGACACAAACGAGTTAGCTTCAAATCCATGCGAAACACATGATCTATATGCAAATCAATGCGACGTAGAAGGCTTAGCTTCAAATCCATGCGGAACAATTGCTTTAACTTCAAATACTTGCGATATAAGTGATATAGCTTCAAATGTAGACGAATCAAACGAGTTAGCTTTAAAAGCCATGCGATATACATGGTTTAGCTTCACATCAATGCGAAACTCATGATTTAGCTTCAAGTCAATGCGAACTAGATGTCTTAGCTTCAAAACCACGCGAAACACATGATTTAGCTTCAAATCAATGCGAAGTAGAAGGCTTATCTTCAAATCCATGCGATACAAATCGTTTAGCTTCAAATACTTGTGATATACATGATTTAGCTTCAGCTGCATTCGAAACAGACGAATTAGCTTCTGATCCACGCGAAATACATTATTTAGCTTGAAAACAGTGCGAATTAGAAGGCTTAGCTTCAAATCCATGCGAAACGAATGATTTAGATTCAAATACTTGCGATGTAAATGATACAGCTTCAAATCAATGCGAAACAAACGAGTTAGCTTCAAATCCATGCGAAGCGAAAGATTTAGCTGTAAATACTTGCGAATGTAAGTGATATAGCTTCCACTACAGGCGACACAAACGAGCTAGATTCAAATCCATGCGAAACACATGATTTAGCTTCAAACCAATGCGATGTAGAAGGTTTAGCTTCAAATCCGCGCGAAACAAATGATTTACATTCAAATACTTGCGATATAAGTGGTATAGCTTCAAATGCAGGAGAGATAAGAGAGTTAGCTTCAAATCCATGCGAAACACATGATTTAGCTTCAAATCAGCGCGAAGTAGAAGGCTAATATTCAAATCCATGCGATACAAATCGTTTAGCTTCAAATACTTGTGATACACATGATTTAGCTTCAGCTGCATTCGAAACAGACGAATTAGCTTCTGATCCACGCGAAATACATTATTTAGCTTGAAAACAGTGTGAATTAGCAGGCTTAACTTCAAATCCATGCGAAATGAAGGATTTAGCTTCAAATACTTGCGATATAAATGATACAGCTTCAAATGCAGGCGAAACAAACGAGTTAGCTTCAAATCCATGCGAAACACATGATTTGTATGCAAATCAATGCGACGTAGAAGGCTTAGCTTCAAATCCATGCAGAACAATTGATTTAGCTTCAAGTACTTGTGATATGAGTGATATAGATTCAACTGCAGAGGTAACAAACGAGTTTGCTTCAAATCCATGCGAAACATATGATTTAGCTTCAAATACTTGCGATATAAGTGATATAGCTTCAAATGCAGACGAATCAAACGAGTTAGCTTCAAATCCATGCGAAACACATGATTTAGATGCAAATCAATGCGACGTAGAAGGCTTAGATCCAAATCCATGCGAAACAAATGATTTACATTCAAATACTTGCGATATAAGTGATATAGCTTCAAATGCAGGAGAGACAAATGAGATAGCTTCAAATCCATGCGAAACACATGATTTAGCTTGATATCAATACGAAGTAGAAGGCTTAGCTTCAAATCCATGCGAATCAAATGGTTTAGCTCCAAATACTTCGGATATGCATGATTTAGCTTCAACTGCAGGCGAAACAAACGAGTTAGCTTCAAACCCATGCGACACAACTGATTTAACATCAAATACTTGCGATATAAGTGATATAGCTTCAAATGCAGACGACACAAACGATTTAGCTTCAAATCCATGCGAAACACATGATCTATATGCAAATCAATGCGACTTAGAAGGCTTAGCTTCAAATCCATGCGGAACAATTGATTTAGCTTCAAATACTTGCGATATAAGTGATATAGCTTCAAATGTAGACGAATCAAACGAGTTAGCTTCAAAAGCCATGCGATATACATGATTTAGCTTCACATCAATGCGAAACTCATGATTTAGCTTCAAGTCAATGCGAACTAGATGTCTTAGCTTCAAAACCACGCGAAACACATGATTTAGCTTCAAATCAATGCGAAGTAGAAGGCTTATCTTCAAATCCATGCGATACAAATCGTTTAGCTTCAAATACTTGTGATATACATGATTTAGCTTCAGCTGCATTCGAAACAGACGAGTTAGCTTCTAATCCACGCGAAATACATTATTTAGCTTCAAAACAGTGCGAATTAGAAGGTTTAGCTTCAAAACCATGCGAAACGAATAGTTTAGCTTCAAATACTTGCGATATAAATGATACAGCTTCAAATGCAGGTGAAACAAAAGAGTTAGCATCAAATCAATGCGATACACATGATTTAGCTTCAAATCAACGCGAAGTAGAAGGCTTTGCTTCAAATTCAGGCGGAACAAATGGTTTAGCTTCAAATACTTGTGATATACATAATTTAGCTTCAACTGCTTGCGAAACAAACGAGTTATCTTCAAATCCATGCGAAACGAAAGATTTAGATGTAAATACTTGCGAATGTAAGTGATATAGCTTCAAATGCAGGAGAGACAAATGAGTTAGCTTCAAATCCATGCGAAACACATGATTTAGCTTCAAATGAATGCGATGTAGAAGGTTTAGCTTCAAATCCAAGCGAAACACATGATTTAGCTTCTAATACTTGCGATATAAGTGATATAGTTTCAAATGCAGGAGAAACGAACGAGTTAGCTTCAAATCCGTGCGAAACACATGATTCAGCTGCAAATCAATGCGATGTAGAAGGCTTAGATACAAATCCATGCACAACACGTGATTTAGGATCCAATCAATGCGAAGTAGAAGGCTTAGCTTCAAATCCATGCGAAACAAATGCTTTAGCTTCAAATACTTGCGATATAATTGATATAGCTTCAAATACAGTTGAAACAAACGAGTTAGCTTCAAATCCATGCAAAACACACGATTTAGCTTCAATTCAATGCCAAGTAGAAGGCTTAGCTTCAAATCCATGCGAATCAATTGTTTAGCTGCAAATACTTGTGATATACATGATTTAGTTTCAACTGCATGCGAAACAAACGAGTTAGCTTCAAATTCATTCGAAACACAATATTTAGGGTCAAATCAATGCGAAGTAGAAGGCAGAGCTTTAAATCCTTGCGATACAAATGTCTTAGCTTCAAATACTTGTGATATACATGATTTAGCTTCAACTGCATTCGAAGCAAACGAGTTAGCTCCGAATCCACGCGAAACACATGACTTAGCTTCATATCCAAGGGAAACACATGATTTAGCTTCAAATCAATGCGATGTAGAAGGTTTAGCTTCAAATACATGCGATACACAAGATCTAGCTTCAAATCAATTCGATGTAGAAGGTTCAGCTTCAAATCCAAGCGACAAATATGATTTAGCTTCAAATACTTGCGATATAAGTGATATAGCTTCAAAAGCAGGAGGAACAAACGAGGTAGCTTCAATTCTATGCGAAACAAATGATTTAGCTTCAAATCAATGCGAAGTAGATGGCATATCTTCAAATTCATCCGAAACAAATGGTTTAGCTACAAATACTTGTGATATACATTATTTAGCTGCAACTGCATACGAAACAAACGAGTTAGTTTCAAATCCATGCGAAACACATGATTTAGCTTCAAATCAATGCGATGTAGAAGGTTTAGCTTCAAATCCATGCGATACACAAGATTTAGCTTCAATTAAATGCGATGTAGAAGGTTTAGCTTCAAATCCAAGCGAAACATATCACTTAGCTTCAAATACTTGCGATATAAGTGAAATAGATTCAAATACAGACGAAACGAACGAGTTAGCTTCAAATCCATGCGAAACACATGATTTAGCTTCAAATCAGTGTGAAGTAGTAGGCTTAGCATCAAATCCCATGCGAATCAAATAGATTAGATTCAAATACTTGTGATATACATGATTTAGCTTCAACTGCATGCGACGCAATGAGTTAGGTTCAAAGCCATGCAACACATGATTCAGCAGCAAATCAATGCGATGTAGAAGGTTTAGCTTCAAATCCATGCCAAACACATGATTTAGCTTCATATCCATGGGATGTAGAAGGTTTAGCTTCAAATCCATGCGATACACAAGATTTTGCTTAAAATCAATGCGATGTAGTAGGTTCAGCTTTAAATCCATGCGACACATATGATTTAGCTTCAAATACTTGCGATATAAGTGATATAGCTTCAAAAGCAGGAGGAACAAACGAGGTAGCTTCAATTCTATGCGAAACAAATGATTTAGCTTCAAATCAATGCGAAGTAGATGGCATATCTTCAAATTCATCCGAAACAAATGGTTTAGCTACAAATACTTGTGATATACATTATTTAGCTACAACTGCATGCGAAACAAACGAGTTTGCATCAAATCCATGCGAAACACACGATTTAGATTCAAATCAATGCGATGTAGAAGGTTTAGCTTCAAATCCAAGCGAAACATATGATTTAGCTTCAAATACTTGCGATATAAGTGAAATAGATTCAAATACAGGCGAAACGAACGAGTTAGCTTCAAATCCATGCGAAACACATGATTTATCTTCAAATCAGTGCGAAGTAGTGGGCTAGGCTTCAAATCCATGCGATACGAATGATTTAGCTTCAAATACTAGCGAATATAAGGGATACAGCTGCAAATGCATGCGAAACCAACGATTTAGCTTCAAGTCCACGCGAAACACATGATTTAGCTTCAAATCAATGCGATGTAGAAGGTTGAGCTTCAAATCAATGCGATGTAGAAGGTTGAGCTTCACATCCATGCGAAAGAAATCATTTAGCTTCAAATACTTGCGAAATATGTGATGTAGATACAAATTCAGACGAAACGAACGAGTTAGCTTCAAATCCATGCGATACACTAGATTTAGCTTCAAATCAATGCGATGTAGAAGGCTTAGTATCAACTCCATGAACGATTAGTTTAGAATCAAATACTTGTTTTATACATGATTTAGCTTCAACTGCATGCGAAACAAACATGTCAGTTTCAAATCCAGGCGAAACACATGATTTAACTTCAAATTAATGGGAAGTAGAAGGCTTTGCTTCAAATCATTACGGAACAAGTGGTTTATCTTCAGATACTTGCGATATGAGTGATATAGCTTCAAATCCACGCGAAACACATGATTAAGCTTCAAATGCATAAGAAAAACATAATTTGGATCGAGTCAATGCGAAGTGGAAGGTTTAGCTTCAAATCCATGCGATACAACTAATTTTGCATCACATACTTGCGGCATAAATGATTTAGCTTCAACTGAATGCGAAACAAACGAGTTAGCTTCAAATCCATGCGAAACACGTGATTTAACTTAAAAACAATGCGAAGTAGAAGGTTTAGATTCAAATCAATGCGAAACAAATGGTTTATTTTAAAATACTTGTGATATTCATGATTTAACTTCAACTGCATGCGAAACAAACGAGTTAGCTTCAAATCCATGCAAAACACACGATTTAGCTTCAATTCAAAGCCAAGTAGAAGGCTTAGCTTCTAATACATGCGAAACAAATGGTTTAGCTTCAAATACTTGCGATATAAATGATACAGCTACAAATACTGGAGAAACAAACGAGTTAGCTTCAAATCCATTCGAAACACAATACTTAGCGTCAAGTCAATGCGAAGTAGAAGGCAGAGATTCAAATCCATGCGATACAAATGGTTTTGCTTCAAATACTTGTGATATACATGATTTAGCATCAACTGCATTCGAAGCAAACGAGTTAGTTCCGAATCCACGCGAAACACATGATTTAGCTTCAAATCGGTGCGAAGTAGAAGGCTTAGCTTCAAATCCAGGCGAATCTAATGGTTCGGCTTCAAATACTTGTGAAAGACATGATTTGGCTTAAACTGCATGCGAAACGAACGAGTTACCTTCAAATCCACACGAAACACATAATTTAGCTTCAAATCAATGCGAAGTAGCAGGTTTAGCTTCAAATCCATGCGGAACAAATGATTGAGCTTCCTACACTTGGGATATAGGTGATATAGATTCAACTGCATGCGAAACAAATGAGTTACATTCAAATCCACGCGAAACACATAATTTAGCTTCAAATCAATGCGAAGTAGCAGGTTTAGCTTCAAATCCATGCGAAACAAATGATTGAGCTTCCTACACTTGGGATATAGGTGATATAGCTTCAACTGCATGCGAAACAAATGAGTTACATTCAAATCCAAGCGAAACACATAATTTAGCTTCAAATCAATGCGAAGTAGCAGGTTTAGCTTCAAATCCGTGCGAAACAAATGATTGAGCTTCCTACACTTGGGATATAGATGATATAGCTTCAACTGCATGCGAAACAAATGAGTTACATTAAAATCCATGCAAAACACGTGATTCAGGATCCAATCAATGCGAAGTAGAAGGCTCAGCTTCAAATCCATGCGAAACAAATTGTTTAGCTTCAATTACTTGCGGTATAAATGATACAGCTTGAAATACAGGAGAAACAAACGAGTTAGAATCAAATGCATGCAAAACACACGATTTAGCTTCAATTCAATGCCAAGTAGAAGGCTTAGCTTCAAATCCAAGCGAATCAATTGTTTAGCTGCAAATACTTGTGATATACATGATTTAGTTTCAACTGCACTCGAAGCAAACGCTTTAGCTCCGAATCCACGCGAAACACATGATTTAGCTTCAAATCAATGCGAAGTAGCAGGTTTAGCTACAAATCCATGCGAAACACATGATTTAGCTTCAAATACTTGCAATATAAGTGATATAGTTTCAAATGCAGGCGAAACGAACGAGTGAGCTTCAAATCCATGCGAAACACATGATTCAGCTGCAAATCAATGCGATGTAGAAGGTTTAGCTTCAAATCCATGCTAAACACATGATTTAGCTTCAAATCCATGGGATGTAGAAGGTTTAGCTTCAAATCCATGCGAAACACATTATTTAGGTGCAAATCAGTGCGAAGTAGAAGGCTCAGGTTCAAAGCCATGCGATTCAAATGGTTCATCTTCAAATACTTGTGAAAGACATGATTTAGCTTCAACTGCATGCGAAACAAACGAGTTACCTTCAAATGCACGCGAAACACATGATTTAGCTTCAAATCAATGCGATGTAGAAGGCTTAGCTTCAAATCCATGCAAAACACGTGATTTAGGATCCAATCAAAGCGAAGTAGAAGGCTTAGCTTCAAATCCATGCGAATCTAATGGTTCGGCTTCAAATACTTGTGAAATGCATGATTTAGCTTCAAATCAATACGATGTAGAAGGCTTAGCTTCAAATCCATGCAAAACACGTGATTTAGGATCCAATCAGTGCGAAGTAGAAGGCTTAGCTTCAAATCCATGCGAATCTAATGGTTCGGCTTCAAATACTTGTGAAATGCATGATTTAGCTTCAACGGCATGCGAAACAACGAGTTACCTTCAAATCCACGCGAAACACATAATTTAGCTTCAAATCAATCCGAAGTAGCAGGTTTAGCTTCAAATCCATGCGAAACAAATGATTGAGCTTCCTACACTTGGGATATAGGTGATATAGCTTCAACTGCATGCGAAACAAATGAGTTACATTCAAATCCAAGCGAAACACATAATTCAGCTGCAAATCAATGCGATGTAGAAGGCTTAGCTTCAAATCCATGCAAAACACGTGATTCAGGATCCAATCAATGCGAAGTAGAAGGCTCAGCTTCAAATCCATGCGAAACAAATGGTTTAGCTTCAATTACTTGCGATATAAATGATACAGCTTGAAATACAGGAGAAACAAACGAGTTAGCTTCAAATCCATGCAAAACACACGATTTAGCTTCAATTCAATGCCAAGTAGAAGGCTTAGCTTCAAATCCAAGCGAATCAATTGTTTAGCTGCAAATACTTGTGATATACATGATTTAGTTTCAACTGCATTCGAAGCAAACGCTTTAGCCCCGAATCCACGCGAAACTCATGATTTAGCTTCAAATCAATGCGAAGTAGCAGGTTTAGCTTCAAATCCATGCGAAACACATGATTTAGCTTCAAATACTTGCAATATAAGTGATATAGTTTCAAATGCAGGCGAAAAGAACGAGTGAGCTTCAAATCCATGCGAAACACATGATTCAGCTGCAAATCAATGCGATGTAGAAGGTTTAGCTTCAAATCCATGCCAAACACATGATTTAGCTTCAAATCCATGGGATGTAAAAGGTTAAGCTTCAAATCCATGCGAAACACATTATTTAGGTGCAAATCAGTGCGAAGTACAAGGCTCAGGTTCAAAGCCATGCGATTCAAATGGTTCATCTTCAAATACTTGTGAAAGACATGATTTAGCTTCAACTGCATGCGAAACAAACGAGTTACATTCAAATCCACGCGAAACACATGATTTAGCTTCAAATCAATGCGATGTAGAAGTTTTAGCTTCAAATCCATGCAAAACATGTGATTTAGGATCCAATCAAAGCGAAGTAGAAGGCTTAGCTTCAAATCCATGCGAATCTAATGGTTCGGCTTCAAATACTTGTGAAATGCATGATTTAGCTTCAAATCAATACGATGTAGAAGGCTTAGCTTCAAATCCATGCAAAACACGTGATTTAGCTTCCTATTAATACGAAGTAGAAGGCTTTGCTTCAAATCTATGCGAAACAAATGGTTTAGCTTCAAATACTTGTGATATACGTTATTTAGATTTAACTGCATGCGCAACGAACGAGTTAGCTTCAAATCCATGCGAAACACATGATTTAGCTTCAAATCCATGGGATGTAGAAGGTTTAGCTTCAAATCCATGCGAAACAAATGGTTTAGCTACAAATACTTGTGATATACATTATTTATCTACAACTGCATGCGAAACAAACGAGTTAGCTTCAAATCCATGCAAAACAATATGATATAGCTTCAAATCAATGCGATGTAGAAGGTTTAGCTTCAAATCCATGCGATTTACAAGATCTAGCTTCAAATCAATGCGATGTAGAAGGTTCAGCTTCAAATCCATGCGACACATATGATTTAGCTTCAAATACTTGCGATATAAGTGATATAGCTTCAAAAGCAGGAGGAACAAACGAGTTACCTTCAAATCAACGCGAAACACATGATTTAGCTTCAAATCAATGCGAAGTAGTAGGCTTAGCTTCAAATCCATGCAAAACAAATGTTTTAGCTACAAATACTTGTGATATACATTATTTAGCTACAACTGCATGCGAAACAAACGATTTAGCTTCAAATCCATGCGAAACACATGATTTAGCTTCAAATCAGTGTGAAGTAGAAGGCTTAGCATCAAATCCCATGCGAATCAAATGGTTTAGATTCAAATACTTGTGATATACATGATTTAGCTTCAAATACTTGCGATATAAGTGATATAGCTTCAAAAGCAGTTAGAAACAATCGAGGTAGCTTCAATTCCATGCGAATCAAATGATTTAGCTTCAAATCAATGCGAAGTAGAGGGATTAGCTTCAAATCCATGCGAAACAAATGGTTTAGCTACAAATACTTGTGATATACATTATTTAGCTGCAACTGCATGCGAAACAAACGAGTCAGCTTCAAATACATGGGAAGCACATGATTTAGCTTCAAATCAATGCGATGTAGAAGGTTTAGCTTCAAATCCATGCGATACACAAGATTTAGCTTCAAATCAATGCGATGTAGAAGGTTAAGCTTCAAATCCATGCGACACATATGATTTAGCTTCAAATACTTGCGATATAAGTGATATAGCTTCAAAAGCAGGAGGAACAAACGAGGTAGCTTCAATTCTATGCGAAACAAATGATTTAGCTTCAAATCAATGCGAAGTAGATGGCATATCTTCAAATTCATCCGAAACAAATGGTTTAGCTACAAATACTTGTGATATACATTATTTAGCTGCAACTGCATACGAAACAAACGAGTTAGTTTCAAATCCATGCGAAACACATGATTTAGCTTCAAATCAATGCGATGTAGAAGGTTTAGCTTCAAATCCATGCGATACACAAGATTTAGCTTCAATTAAATGCGATGTAGAAGGTTTAGCTTCAAATCCAAGCGAAACATATCACTTAGCTTCAAATACTTGCGATATAAGTGAAATAGATTCAAATACAGACGAAACGAACGAGTTAGCTTCAAATCCATGCGAAACACATGATTTAGCTTCAAATCAGTGTGAAGTAGTAGGCTTAGCATCAAATCCCATGCGAATCAAATAGATTAGATTCAAATACTTGTGATATACATGATTTAGCTTCAACTGCATGCGACGCAATGAGTTAGGTTCAAAGCCATGCAACACATGATTCAGCAGCAAATCAATGCGATGTAGAAGGTTTAGCTTCAAATCCATGCCAAACACATGATTTAGCTTCATATCCATGGGATGTAGAAGGTTTAGCTTCAAATCCATGCGATACACAAGATTTTGCTTAAAATCAATGCGATGTAGTAGGTTCAGCTTTAAATCCATGCGACACATATGATTTAGCTTCAAATACTTGCGATATAAGTGATATAGCTTCAAAAGCAGGAGGAACAAACGAGGTAGCTTCAATTCTATGCGAAACAAATGATTTAGCTTCAAATCAATGCGAAGTAGATGGCATATCTTCAAATTCATCCGAAACAAATGGTTTAGCTACAAATACTTGTGATATACATTATTTAGCTACAACTGCATGCGAAACAAACGAGTTTGCATCAAATCCATGCGAAACACACGATTTAGATTCAAATCAATGCGATGTAGAAGGTTTAGCTTCAAATCCAAGCGAAACATATGATTTAGCTTCAAATACTTGCGATATAAGTGAAATAGATTCAAATACAGGCGAAACGAACGAGTTAGCTTCAAATCCATGCGAAACACATGATTTATCTTCAAATCAGTGCGAAGTAGTGGGCTAGGCTTCAAATCCATGCGATACGAATGATTTAGCTTCAAATACTAGCGAATATAAGGGATACAGCTGCAAATGCATGCGAAACCAACGATTTAGCTTCAAGTCCACGCGAAACACATGATTTAGCTTCAAATCAATGCGATGTAGAAGGTTGAGCTTCAAATCAATGCGATGTAGAAGGTTGAGCTTCACATCCATGCGAAAGAAATCATTTAGCTTCAAATACTTGCGAAATATGTGATGTAGATACAAATTCAGACGAAACGAACGAGTTAGCTTCAAATCCATGCGATACACTAGATTTAGCTTCAAATCAATGCGATGTAGAAGGCTTAGTATCAACTCCATGAACGATTAGTTTAGAATCAAATACTTGTTTTATACATGATTTAGCTTCAACTGCATGCGAAACAAACATGTCAGTTTCAAATCCAGGCGAAACACATGATTTAACTTCAAATTAATGGGAAGTAGAAGGCTTTGCTTCAAATCATTACGGAACAAGTGGTTTATCTTCAGATACTTGCGATATGAGTGATATAGCTTCAAATCCACGCGAAACACATGATTAAGCTTCAAATGCATAAGAAAAACATAATTTGGATCGAGTCAATGCGAAGTGGAAGGTTTAGCTTCAAATCCATGCGATACAACTAATTTTGCATCACATACTTGCGGCATAAATGATTTAGCTTCAACTGAATGCGAAACAAACGAGTTAGCTTCAAATCCATGCGAAACACGTGATTTAACTTAAAAACAATGCGAAGTAGAAGGTTTAGATTCAAATCAATGCGAAACAAATGGTTTATTTTAAAATACTTGTGATATTCATGATTTAACTTCAACTGCATGCGAAACAAACGAGTTAGCTTCAAATCCATGCAAAACACACGATTTAGCTTCAATTCAAAGCCAAGTAGAAGGCTTAGCTTCTAATACATGCGAAACAAATGGTTTAGCTTCAAATACTTGCGATATAAATGATACAGCTACAAATACTGGAGAAACAAACGAGTTAGCTTCAAATCCATTCGAAACACAATACTTAGCGTCAAGTCAATGCGAAGTAGAAGGCAGAGATTCAAATCCATGCGATACAAATGGTTTTGCTTCAAATACTTGTGATATACATGATTTAGCTTCAACTGCATTCGAAGCAAACGAGTTAGTTCCGAATCCACGCGAAACACATGATTTAGCTTCAAATCGGTGCGAAGTAGAAGGCTTAGCTTCAAATCCAGGCGAATCTAATGGTTCGGCTTCAAATACTTGTGAAAGACATGATTTGGCTTAAACTGCATGCGAAACGAACGAGTTACCTTCAAATCCACACGAAACACATAATTTAGCTTCAAATCAATGCGAAGTAGCAGGTTTAGCTTCAAATCCATGCGGAACAAATGATTGAGCTTCCTACACTTGGGATATAGGTGATATAGATTCAACTGCATGCGAAACAAATGAGTTACATTCAAATCCACGCGAAACACATAATTTAGCTTCAAATCAATGCGAAGTAGCAGGTTTAGCTTCAAATCCATGCGAAACAAATGATTGAGCTTCCTACACTTGGGATATAGGTGATATAGCTTCAACTGCATGCGAAACAAATGAGTTACATTCAAATCCAAGCGAAACACATAATTTAGCTTCAAATCAATGCGAAGTAGCAGGTTTAGCTTCAAATCCGTGCGAAACAAATGATTGAGCTTCCTACACTTGGGATATAGATGATATAGCTTCAACTGCATGCGAAACAAATGAGTTACATTAAAATCCATGCAAAACACGTGATTCAGGATCCAATCAATGCGAAGTAGAAGGCTCAGCTTCAAATCCATGCGAAACAAATTGTTTAGCTTCAATTACTTGCGGTATAAATGATACAGCTTGAAATACAGGAGAAACAAACGAGTTAGAATCAAATGCATGCAAAACACACGATTTAGCTTCAATTCAATGCCAAGTAGAAGGCTTAGCTTCAAATCCAAGCGAATCAATTGTTTAGCTGCAAATACTTGTGATATACATGATTTAGTTTCAACTGCACTCGAAGCAAACGCTTTAGCTCCGAATCCACGCGAAACACATGATTTAGCTTCAAATCAATGCGAAGTAGCAGGTTTAGCTACAAATCCATGCGAAACACATGATTTAGCTTCAAATACTTGCAATATAAGTGATATAGTTTCAAATGCAGGCGAAACGAACGAGTGAGCTTCAAATCCATGCGAAACACATGATTCAGCTGCAAATCAATGCGATGTAGAAGGTTTAGCTTCAAATCCATGCCAAACACATGATTTAGCTTCAAATCCATGGGATGTAGAAGGTTTAGCTTCAAATCCATGCGAAACACATTATTTAGGTGCAAATCAGTGCGAAGTAGAAGGCTCAGGTTCAAAGCCATGCGATTCAAATGGTTCATCTTCAAATACTTGTGAAAGACATGATTTAGCTTCAACTGCATGCGAAACAAACGAGTTACCTTCAAATGCACGCGAAACACATGATTTAGCTTCAAATCAATGCGATGTAGAAGGCTTAGCTTCAAATCCATGCAAAACACGTGATTTAGGATCCAATCAAAGCGAAGTAGAAGGCTTAGCTTCAAATCCATGCGAATCTAATGGTTCGGCTTCAAATACTTGTGAAATGCATGATTTAGCTTCAAATCAATACGATGTAGAAGGCTTAGCTTCAAATCCATGCAAAACACGTGATTTAGGATCCAATCAGTGCGAAGTAGAAGGCTTAGCTTCAAATCCATGCGAATCTAATGGTTCGGCTTCAAATACTTGTGAAATGCATGATTTAGCTTCAACGGCATGCGAAACAACGAGTTACCTTCAAATCCACGCGAAACACATAATTTAGCTTCAAATCAATCCGAAGTAGCAGGTTTAGCTTCAAATCCATGCGAAACAAATGATTGAGCTTCCTACACTTGGGATATAGGTGATATAGCTTCAACTGCATGCGAAACAAATGAGTTACATTCAAATCCAAGCGAAACACATAATTCAGCTGCAAATCAATGCGATGTAGAAGGCTTAGCTTCAAATCCATGCAAAACACGTGATTCAGGATCCAATCAATGCGAAGTAGAAGGCTCAGCTTCAAATCCATGCGAAACAAATGTTTTAGCTTCAATTACTTGCGATATAAATGATACAGCTTGAAATACAGGAGAAACAAACGAGTTAGCTTCAAATCCATGCAAAACACACGATTTAGCTTCAATTCAATGCCAAGTAGAAGGCTTAGCTTCAAATCCAAGCGAATCAATTGTTTAGCTGCAAATACTTGTGATATACATGATTTAGTTTCAACTGCATTCGAAGCAAACGCTTTAGCTCCGAATCCACGCGAAACACATGATTTAGCTTCAAATCAATGCGAAGTAGCAGGTTTAGCTTCAAATCCATGCGAAACACATGATTTAGCTTCAAATACTTGCAATATAAGTGATATAGTTTCAAATGCAGGCGAAAAGAACGAGTGAGCTTCAAATCCATGCGAAACACATGATTCAGCTGCAAATCAATGCGATGTAGAAGGTTTAGCTTCAAATCCATGCCAAACACATGATTTAGCTTCAAATCCATGGGATGTAAAAGGTTAAGCTTCAAATCCATGCGAAACACATTATTTAGGTGCAAATCAGTGCGAAGTACAAGGCTCAGGTTCAAAGCCATGCGATTCAAATGGTTCATCTTCAAATACTTGTGAAAGACATGATTTAGCTTCAACTGCATGCGAAACAAACGAGTTACATTCAAATCCACGCGAAACACATGATTTAGCTTCAAATCAATGCGATGTAGAAGTTTTAGCTTCAAATCCATGCAAAACATGTGATTTAGGATCCAATCAAAGCGAAGTAGAAGGCTTAGCTTCAAATCCATGCGAATCTAATGGTTCGGCTTCAAATACTTGTGAAATGCATGATTTAGCTTCAAATCAATACGATGTAGAAGGCTTAGCTTCAAATCCATGCAAAACACGTGATTTAGGATCCAATCAGTGCGAAGTAGAAGGCTTAGCTTCAAATCCATGCGAATCTAATGGTTCGGCTTCAAATACTTGTGAAATGCATGATTTAGCTTCAACGGCATGCGAAACAACGAGTTACCTTCAAATCCACGCGAAACACATAATTTAGCTTCAAATCAATCCGAAGTAGTAGGTTTAGCTTCAAATCCATGCGAAACAAATGATTGAGCTTCCTACACTTGGGATATAGGTGATATAGCTTCAACTGCATGCGAAACAAATGAGTTACATTCAAATCCAAACGAAACACATAATTTAGCTTCAAATCAATGCGAAGGAGCAGGTTTAGCTTCAAATCCATGCGAAACACATGGTTCAGCTGCAAATCAATGCGAAGTAGAAGGCAGAGCTTCAAATCCATGCGATACAAATGGTTTAGCTTCAAACACTTGTGATATACATGATTTAGCTTCAACTGCATGCGAAACAAATGAGTTACATTCAAATCCAAGCGAAACACATAATTCAGTTGCAAATCAATGCGATGTAGAAGGCTTAGCTTCAAATCCATGCAAAACACGTGATTCAGGATCCAATCAATGCGAAGTAGAAGGCTCAGCTTCAAATCCATGCGAAACAAATGGTTTAGCTTCAATTACTTGCGATATAAATGATACAGCTTGAAATACAGGAGAAACAAACGAGTTAGCTTCAAATCCATGCAAAACACACGATTTAGCTTCAATTCAATGCCAAGTAGAAGGCTTAGCTTCAAATCCAAGCGAATCAATTGTTTAGCTGCAAATACTTGTGATATACATGATTTAGTTTCAACTGCATTCGAAGCAAACGCTTTAGCTCCGAATCCACGCGAAACACATGATTTAGCTTCAAATCAATGCGAAGTAGCAGCTTTAGCTTCAAATCCAAGCGAAACACATGATTTAGCTTCAAATACTTGCAATATAAGTGATATAGTTTCAAATGCAGGCGAAAAGAACGAGTGAGCTTCAAATCCATGCGAAACACATGATTCAGCTGCAAATCAATGCGATGTAGAAGGTTTAGCTTCAAATCCATGCCAAACACATGATTTAGCTTCAAATCCATGGGATGTAAAAGGTTAAGATTCAAATCCATGCCAAACACATTATTTAGGTGCAAATCAGTGCGAAGTAGAAGGCTCAGGTTCAAAGCCATGCGATTCAAATGGTTCATCTTCAAATACTTGTGAAAGACATGATTTAGCTTCAACTGCATGCGAAACAAACGAGTTACCTTCAAATCCACGCGAAACACATGATTTAGCTTCAAATCAATGCGATGTAGAAGGCTTAGCTTCAAATCCATGTAAAACACGTGATTTAGGATCCAATCAATGCGAAGTAGAAGGCTTAGTTTCAAATCCATGCGAAACAAACGGATTAGCTTCAAATACGTGCGATATAAATGATACAGCTTCAAATACAGGAGAAACAAACGAGTTAGCTTCAAATCCATGCAAACACACGATTTAGATTCAATACAATGCCAAGTAGAAGGCAGAGCATCAAATCCATGCGAATCTAATGGTTCGGCTTCAAATAATTGTGAAATGCATGATTTAGCTTCAACTGCATGCGAAACAACAAGTTACCTTCAAATCCATGCAAAACACACGATTTAGCTTCAATACAATGCCAAGTAGAAGGCAGAGCATCAAATCCATGCGAATGAATTGTTTAGCTGCAAATACTTGTGATATACATGATTTAGTTTCAACTGCATGCGAAACAAACGAGTTAGCTTCAAATCCATTCGAAACACAATATTTAGCGTCGAATCAATGCGAAGTAGAAGGCAGAGCTTCAAATCCATGCGATTCAAATAGTTTAGCTTCAAATACTTGTGATATACATGATTTAGCTTCAACTGCATTCGAAGCAAACGAGTGAGCTCCAAATCCACGCGAAACACATGATTTAACTTCAAATCAGTGCGAAGTGGAAGGCTTAGCTTCAAATCCATGCGAATCTAATGGTTCGGCTTCAAATACTTGTGAAATGCATGATTTAGCTTCAACGGCATGCGAAACAACGAGTTACCTTCAAATCCACGCGAAACACATAATTTAGCTTCAAATCAATGCGAAGTAGCAGGTTTAGCTTCAAATCCATGGAAACAAATGATTGAGCTTCCTACACTAGGGATATAGATGATATAGCTTCAACTGCATGCGAAACAAATGAGTTACATTCAAATCCAAGCGAAACACATAATTCAGTTGCAAATCAATGCGATGTAGAAGGCTTAGCTTCAAATCCATGCAAAACACGTGATTTAGGATCCAATCAAAGCGAAGTAGAAGGCTTAGCTTCAAATCCATGCGAATCTAATGGTTCGGCTTCAAATACTTGTGAAATGCATGATTTAGCTTCAAATCAATACGATGTAGAAGGCTTAGCTTCAAATCCATGCAAAACACGTGATTTAGGATCCAATCAGTGCGAAGTAGAAGGCTTAGCTTCAAATCCATGCGAATCTAATGGTTCGGCTTCAAATACTTGTGAAATGCATGATTTAGCTTCAACGGCATGCGAAACAACGAGTTACCTTCAAATCCACGCGAAACACATAATTTAGCTTCAAATCAATCCGAAGTAGCAGGTTTAGCTTCAAATCCATGCGAAACAAATGATTGAGCTTCCTACACTTGGGATATAGGTGATATAGCTTCAACTGCATGCGAAACAAATGAGTTACATTCAAATCCAAGCGAAACACATAATTCAGCTGCAAATCAATGCGATGTAGAAGGCTTAGCTTCAAATCCATGCAAAACACGTGATTCAGGATCCAATCAATGCGAAGTAGAAGGCTCAGCTTCAAATCCATGCGAAACAAATGGTTTAGCTTCAATTACTTGCGATATAAATGATACAGCTTGAAATACAGGAGAAACAAACGAGTTAGCTTCAAATCCATGCAAAACACACGATTTAGCTTCAATTCAATGCCAAGTAGAAGGCTTAGCTTCAAATCCAAGCGAATCAATTGTTTAGCTGCAAATACTTGTGATATACATGATTTAGTTTCAACTGCATTCGAAGCAAACGCTTTAGCTCCGAATCCACGCGAAACACATGATTTAGCTTCAAATCAATGCGAAGTAGCAGCTTTAGCTTCAAATCCAAGCGAAACACATGATTTAGCTTCAAATACTTGCAATATAAGTGATATAGTTTCAAATGCAGGCGAAAAGAACGAGTGAGCTTCAAATCCATGCGAAACACATGATTCAGCTGCAAATCAATGCGATGTAGAAGGTTTAGCTTCAAATCCATGCCAAACACATGATTTAGCTTCAAATCCATGGGATGTAAAAGGTTAAGATTCAAATCCATGCGAAACACATTATTTAGGTGCAAATCAGTGCGAAGTAGAAGGCTCAGGTTCAAAGCCATGCGATTCAAATGGTTCATCTTCAAATACTTGTGAAAGACATGATTTAGCTTCAACTGCATGCGAAACAAACGAGTTACCTTCAAATCCACGCGAAACACATGATTTAGCTTCAAATCAATGCGATGTAGAAGGCTTAGCTTCAAATCCATGTAAAACACGTGATTTAGGATCCAATCAATGCGAAGTAGAAGGCTTAGTTTCAAATCCATGCGAAACAAACGGATTAGCTTCAAATACGTGCGATATAAATGATACAGCTTCAAATACAGGAGAAACAAACGAGTTAGCTTCAAATCCATGCAAACACACGATTTAGATTCAATACAATGCCAAGTAGAAGGCAGAGCATCAAATCCATGCGAATCTAATGGTTCGGCTTCAAATAATTGTGAAATGCATGATTTAGCTTCAACTGCATGCGAAACAACAAGTTACCTTCAAATCCATGCAAAACACACGATTTAGCTTCAATACAATGCCAAGTAGAAGGCAGAGCATCAAATCCATGCGAATGAATTGTTTAGCTGCAAATACTTGTGATATACATGATTTAGTTTCAACTGCATGCGAAACAAACGAGTTAGCTTCAAATCCATTCGAAACACAATATTTAGCGTCGAATCAATGCGAAGTAGAAGGCAGAGCTTCAAATCCATGCGATTCAAATAGTTTAGCTTCAAATACTTGTGATATACATGATTTAGCTTCAACTGCATTCGAAGCAAACGAGTGAGCTCCAAATCCACGCGAAACACATGATTTAACTTCAAATCAGTGCGAAGTGGAAGGCTTAGCTTCAAATCCATGCGAATCTAATGGTTCGGCTTCAAATACTTGTGAAATGCATGATTTAGCTTCAACGGCATGCGAAACAACGAGTTACCTTCACATCCACGCGAAACACATAATTTAGCTTCAAATCAATCCGAAGTAGCAGGTTTAGCTTCAAATCCATGCGAAACAAATGATTGAGCTTCCTACACTTGGGATATAGGTGATATAGCTTCAACTGCATGCGAAACAAATGAGTTACATTCAAATCCAAACGAAACACATAATTTAGCTTCAAATCAATGCGAAGGAGCAGGTTTAGCTTCAAATCCATGCGAAACACATGGTTCAGCTGCAAATCAATGCGAAGTAGAAGGCAGAGCTTCAAATCCATGCGATACAAATGGTTTAGCTTCAAACACTTGTGATATACATGATTTAGCTTCAACTGCATTCGAAACAAACGAGTTAGCTTCAAATCCATGCGAAACACATGATTTAGCTTCAAATCAATGCGATGTAGAAGGCTTTGCTTCAAATCCATGCGAAACACATGGTTCAGCTGCAAATCAATGCGATGTAGAAGGTGTAGCTTCAAATCCATGCGAAACAAATGCTTTAGCTTCAAATACTTCCGATATAAATGATATAGTTTCAAATACAGGAGAAACAAACGAGTTAGCTTCAAATCCATGCAAAACAGACGATTTAGCTTCAATTCAATGCCAAGTAGAAGGCTTAGCTTCAAATCCATGCGAATGAATTGTGTAGCTGCAAATACTTGTGATATACATGATTTAGTTTCAACTACATGCGAAACAAACGAATTAGCTTCAAATCCATTCGGAACACAATATTTAGCGTGAAATCAATGCGAAGTAGAAGGCAGAGCTTCAAATCCATGCGATACAAATGGTTTAGCTTCAAATACTTGTGATATACATGATTTAGCTTCAACTGCATTCGAACCAAACGAGTGAGCTCCAAATCCACGCGAAACACATGATTTAACTTCAAATCAGTGCGAAGTAGAAGGCTTAGCTTCAAATCCATGCGAATCTAATGGTTCGGCTTCAAATACTTGTGAAATGCATGATTTAGCTTCAACGGCATGCGAAACAACGAGTTACCTTCACATCCACGCGAAACACATAATTTAGCTTCAAATCAATCCGAAGTAGCAGGTTTAGCTTCAAATCCATGCGAAACAAATGATTGAGCTTCCTACACTTGGGATATAGGTGATATAGCTTCAACTGCATGCGAAACAAATGAGTTACATTCAAATCCAAACGAAACACATAATTTAGCTTCAAATCAATGCGAAGGAGCAGGTTTAGCTTCAAATCCATGCGAAACAAATGATTGAGCTTCTTACACTTGGGATATAGATGATATAGCTTCAACTGCATGCGAAACAAATGAGTTACATACAAATCCAATCGAAACACATAATTCAGTTGCAAATCAATGCGATGTAGAAGGCTTAGCTTCAAATCCATGCAAAACACGTGATTTAGGATCCAATCAATGCGAAGTAGAAGGCTTAGTTTCAAATCCATGCGAAACAAACGGATTAGCTTCAAATACGTGCGATATAAATGATACAGCTTCAAATACAGGAGAAACAAACGAGTTAGCTTCAAATCCATGCAAACACACGATTTAGATTCAATACAATGCCAAGTAGAAGGCAGAGCATCAAATCCATGCGAATCTAATGGTTCGGCTTCAAATAATTGTGAAATGCATGATTTAGCTTCAACTGCATGCGAAACAACAAGTTACCTTCAAATCCATGCAAAACACACGATTTAGCTTCAATACAATGCCAAGTAGAAGGCAGAGCATCAAATCCATGCGAATGAATTGTTTAGCTGCAAATACTTGTGATATACATGATTTAGTTTCAACTGCATGCGAAACAAACGAGTTAGCTTCAAATCCATTCGAAACACAATATTTAGCGTCGAATCAATGCGAAGTAGAAGGCAGAGCTTCAAATCCATGCGATTCAAATAGTTTAGCTTCAAATACTTGTGATATACATGATTTAGCTTCAACTGCATTCGAAGCAAACGAGTGAGCTCCAAATCCACGCGAAACACATGATTTAACTTCAAATCAGTGCGAAGTGGAAGGCTTAGCTTCAAATCCATGCGAATCTAATGGTTCGGCTTCAAATACTTGTGAAATGCATGATTTAGCTTCAACGGCATGCGAAACAACGAGTTACCTTCAAATCCACGCGAAACACATAATTTAGCTTCAAATCAATGCGAAGTAGCAGGTTTAGCTTCAAATCCATGGAAACAAATGATTGAGCTTCCTACACTAGGGATATAGATGATATAGCTTCAACTGCATGCGAAACAAATGAGTTACATTCAAATCCAAGCGAAACACATAATTCAGTTGCAAATCAATGCGATGTAGAAGGCTTAGCTTCAAATCCATGCAAAACACGTGATTTAGGATCCAATCAAAGCGAAGTAGAAGGCTTAGCTTCAAATCCATGCGAATCTAATGGTTCGGCTTCAAATACTTGTGAAATGCATGATTTAGCTTCAAATCAATACGATGTAGAAGGCTTAGCTTCAAATCCATGCAAAACACGTGATTTAGGATCCAATCAGTGCGAAGTAGAAGGCTTAGCTTCAAATCCATGCGAATCTAATGGTTCGGCTTCAAATACTTGTGAAATGCATGATTTAGCTTCAACGGCATGCGAAACAACGAGTTACCTTCAAATCCACGCGAAACACATAATTTAGCTTCAAATCAATCCGAAGTAGCAGGTTTAGCTTCAAATCCATGCGAAACAAATGATTGAGCTTCCTACACTTGGGATATAGGTGATATAGCTTCAACTGCATGCGAAACAAATGAGTTACATTCAAATCCAAGCGAAACACATAATTCAGCTGCAAATCAATGCGATGTAGAAGGCTTAGCTTCAAATCCATGCAAAACACGTGATTCAGGATCCAATCAATGCGAAGTAGAAGGCTCAGCTTCAAATCCATGCGAAACAAATGGTTTAGCTTCAATTACTTGCGATATAAATGATACAGCTTGAAATACAGGAGAAACAAACGAGTTAGCTTCAAATCCATGCAAAACACACGATTTAGCTTCAATTCAATGCCAAGTAGAAGGCTTAGCTTCAAATCCAAGCGAATCAATTGTTTAGCTGCAAATACTTGTGATATACATGATTTAGTTTCAACTGCATTCGAAGCAAACGCTTTAGCTCCGAATCCACGCGAAACACATGATTTAGCTTCAAATCAATGCGAAGTAGCAGCTTTAGCTTCAAATCCAAGCGAAACACATGATTTAGCTTCAAATACTTGCAATATAAGTGATATAGTTTCAAATGCAGGCGAAAAGAACGAGTGAGCTTCAAATCCATGCGAAACACATGATTCAGCTGCAAATCAATGCGATGTAGAAGGTTTAGCTTCAAATCCATGCCAAACACATGATTTAGCTTCAAATCCATGGGATGTAAAAGGTTAAGATTCAAATCCATGCGAAACACATTATTTAGGTGCAAATCAGTGCGAAGTAGAAGGCTCAGGTTCAAAGCCATGCGATTCAAATGGTTCATCTTCAAATACTTGTGAAAGACATGATTTAGCTTCAACTGCATGCGAAACAAACGAGTTACCTTCAAATCCACGCGAAACACATGATTTAGCTTCAAATCAATGCGATGTAGAAGGCTTAGCTTCAAATCCATGTAAAACACGTGATTTAGGATCCAATCAATGCGAAGTAGAAGGCTTAGTTTCAAATCCATGCGAAACAAACGGATTAGCTTCAAATACGTGCGATATAAATGATACAGCTTCAAATACAGGAGAAACAAACGAGTTAGCTTCAAATCCATGCAAACACACGATTTAGATTCAATACAATGCCAAGTAGAAGGCAGAGCATCAAATCCATGCGAATCTAATGGTTCGGCTTCAAATAATTGTGAAATGCATGATTTAGCTTCAACTGCATGCGAAACAACAAGTTACCTTCAAATCCATGCAAAACACACGATTTAGCTTCAATACAATGCCAAGTAGAAGGCAGAGCATCAAATCCATGCGAATGAATTGTTTAGCTGCAAATACTTGTGATATACATGATTTAGTTTCAACTGCATGCGAAACAAACGAGTTAGCTTCAAATCCATTCGAAACACAATATTTAGCGTCGAATCAATGCGAAGTAGAAGGCAGAGCTTCAAATCCATGCGATTCAAATAGTTTAGCTTCAAATACTTGTGATATACATGATTTAGCTTCAACTGCATTCGAAGCAAACGAGTGAGCTCCAAATCCACGCGAAACACATGATTTAACTTCAAATCAGTGCGAAGTGGAAGGCTTAGCTTCAAATCCATGCGAATCTAATGGTTCGGCTTCAAATACTTGTGAAATGCATGATTTAGCTTCAACGGCATGCGAAACAACGAGTTACCTTCACATCCACGCGAAACACATAATTTAGCTTCAAATCAATCCGAAGTAGCAGGTTTAGCTTCAAATCCATGCGAAACAAATGATTGAGCTTCCTACACTTGGGATATAGGTGATATAGCTTCAACTGCATGCGAAACAAATGAGTTACATTCAAATCCAAACGAAACACATAATTTAGCTTCAAATCAATGCGAAGGAGCAGGTTTAGCTTCAAATCCATGCGAAACACATGGTTCAGCTGCAAATCAATGCGAAGTAGAAGGCAGAGCTTCAAATCCATGCGATACAAATGGTTTAGCTTCAAACACTTGTGATATACATGATTTAGCTTCAACTGCATTCGAAACAAACGAGTTAGCTTCAAATCCATGCGAAACACATGATTTAGCTTCAAATCAATGCGATGTAGAAGGCTTTGCTTCAAATCCATGCGAAACACATGGTTCAGCTGCAAATCAATGCGATGTAGAAGGTGTAGCTTCAAATCCATGCGAAACAAATGCTTTAGCTTCAAATACTTCCGATATAAATGATATAGTTTCAAATACAGGAGAAACAAACGAGTTAGCTTCAAATCCATGCAAAACAGACGATTTAGCTTCAATTCAATGCCAAGTAGAAGGCTTAGCTTCAAATCCATGCGAATGAATTGTGTAGCTGCAAATACTTGTGATATACATGATTTAGTTTCAACTACATGCGAAACAAACGAATTAGCTTCAAATCCATTCGGAACACAATATTTAGCGTGAAATCAATGCGAAGTAGAAGGCAGAGCTTCAAATCCATGCGATACAAATGGTTTAGCTTCAAATACTTGTGATATACATGATTTAGCTTCAACGGCATGCGAAACAACGAGTTACCTTCACATCCACGCGAAACACATAATTTAGCTTCAAATCAATCCGAAGTAGCAGGTTTAGCTTCAAATCCATGCGAAACAAATGATTGAGCTTCCTACACTTGGGATATAGGTGATATAGCTTCAACTGCATGCGAAACAAATGAGTTACATTCAAATCCAAACGAAACACATAATTTAGCTTCAAATCAATGCGAAGGAGCAGGTTTAGCTTCAAATCCATGCGAAACAAATGATTGAGCTTCTTACACTTGGGATATAGATGATATAGCTTCAACTGCATGCGAAACAAATGAGTTACATACAAATCCAATCGAAACACATAATTCAGTTGCAAATCAATGCGATGTAGAAGGCTTAGCTTCAAATCCATGCAAAACACGTGATTCAGGATCCAATCAATGCGAAGTAGAAGGCTCAGCTTCAAATCCATGCGAAACAAATGGTTTAGTTTCAATTACTTGCGATATAAATGATACAGCTTGAAATACAGGAGAAACAAACGAGTTAGATTCAAATCCATGCAAAACACACGATTTAGCTTCAATTCAATGCCAAGTAGAAGGCTTAGCTTCAAATCCAAGCGAATGATTTGTTTAGCTGCAAATACTTGTGATATACATGATTTAGTTCCAACTGCATGCGAAACAAACGAGTTAGCTTCAAATCCATTCGATACACAATATTTAGCGTCAAATCAATGCGAAGTAGAAGGCAGAGCTTCAAATCCATGCGATACAAATGGTTTAGTTTCAAATACTTGTGATATACATGGTTTAGCTTCAACTGCATTCGAAGCAAACGAATTAGCTTCAAATCCATGCAAAACACACGATTTAGCTTCAATTCAATGCCAAGTAGAAGGCTTAGCTTCAAATCCAAGCGAATGAATTGTTTAGCTGCAAATACTTGTGATATACATGATTTAGTTTCAACTGCATTCGAAGCAAACGCTTTAGCTCCGAATCCACGCGAAACACATGATTTAGCTTCAAATCAATGCGAAGTAGCAGGTTTAGCTTCAAATCCATGCGAAACACATGATTTAGCTTCAAATACTTGCAATATAAGTGATATAGTTTCAAATGCAGGCGAAAAGAACGAGTGAGCTTCAAATCCATGCGAAACACATGATTCAGCTGCAAATCAATGCGATGTAGAAGGTTTAGCTTCAAATCCATGCCAAACACATGATTTAGCTTCAAATCCATGGGATGTAAAAGGTTAAGCTTCAAATCCATGCGAAACACATTATTTAGGTGCAAATCAGTGCGAAGTAGAAGGCTCAGGTTCAAAGCCATGCGATTCAAATGGTTCATCTTCAAACACTTGTGAATGACATGATTTAGCTTCAACTGCATGCGAAACAAACGAGTTACCTTCAAATCCACGCGAAACACATGATTTAGCTTCAAATCAATGCGATGTAGAAGGCTTAGCTTCAAATCCATGCAAAACATGTGATTTAGGATCCAATCAGTGCGAAGTAGAAGGCTTAGCTTCAAATCCATGCGAATCTAATGGTTCGGCTTCAAATACTTGTGAAATGCATGATTTAGCTTCAACGGCATGCGAAACAACGAGTTACCTTCACATCCACGCGAAACACATAATTTAGCTTCAAATCAATCCGAAGTAGCAGGTTTAGCTTCAAATCCATGCGAAACAAATGATTGAGCTTCCTACACTTGGGATATAGGTGATATAGCTTCAACTGCATGCGAAACAAATGAGTTACATTCAAATCCAAACGAAACACATAATTTAGCTTCAAATCAATGCGAAGGAGCAGGTTTAGCTTCAAATCCATGCGAAACACATGGTTCAGCTGCAAATCAATGCGAAGTAGAAGGCAGAGCTTCAAATCCATGCGATACAAATGGTTTAGCTTCAAACACTTGTGATATACATGATTTAGCTTCAACTGCATTCGAAACAAACGAGTTAGCTTCAAATCCATGCGAAACACATGATTTAGCTTCAAATCAATGCGATGTAGAAGGCTTTGCTTCAAATCCATGCGAAACACATGGTTCAGCTGCAAATCAATGCGATGTAGAAGGTGTAGCTTCAAATCCATGCGAAACAAATGCTTTAGCTTCAAATACTTGCGATATAAATGATATAGTTTCAAATACAGGAGAAACAAACGAGTTAGCTTCAAATCCATGCAAAACAGACGATTTAGCTTCAATTCAATGCCAAGTAGAAGGCTTAGCTTCAAATCCATGCGAATGAATTGTGTAGCTGCAAATACTTGTGATATACATGATTTAGTTTCAACTACATGCGAAACAAACGAATTAGCTTCAAATCCATTCGGAACACAATATTTAGCGTGAAATCAATGCGAAGTAGAAGGCAGAGCTTCAAATCCATGCGATACAAATGGTTTAGCTTCAAATACTTGTGATATACATGATTTAGCTTCAACTGCATTCGAAGCAAACGAGTGAGCTCCAAATCCACGCGAAACACATGATTTAACTTCAAATCAGTGCGAAGTAGAAGGCTTAGCTTCAAATCCATGCGAATCTAATGGTTCGGCTTCAAATACTTGTGAAATGCATGATTTAGCTTCAACGGCATGCGAAACAACGAGTTACCTTCACATCCACGCGAAACACATAATTTAGCTTCAAATCAATCCGAAGTAGCAGGTTTAGCTTCAAATCCATGCGAAACAAATGATTGAGCTTCCTACACTTGGGATATAGGTGATATAGCTTCAACTGCATGCGAAACAAATGAGTTACATTCAAATCCAAACGAAACACATAATTTAGCTTCAAATCAATGCGAAGGAGCAGGTTTAGCTTCAAATCCATGCGAAACAAATGATTGAGCTTCTTACACTTGGGATATAGATGATATAGCTTCAACTGCATGCGAAACAAATGAGTTACATTCAAATCCAATCGAAACACATAATTCAGTTGCAAATCAATGCGATGTAGAAGGCTTAGCTTCAAATCCATGCAAAACACGTGATTCAGGATCCAATCAATGCGAAGTAGAAGGCTCAGCTTCAAATCCATGCGAAACAAATGGTTTAGTTTCAATTACTTGCGATATAAATGATACAGCTTGAAATACAGGAGAAACAAACGAGTTAGATTCAAATCCATGCAAAACACACGATTTAGCTTCAATTCAATGCCAAGTAGAAGGCTTAGCTTCAAATCCAAGCGAATGAATTGTTTAGCTGCAAATACTTGTGATATACATGATTTAGTTCCAACTGCATGCGAAACAAACGAGTTAGCTTCAAATCCATTCGATACACAATATTTAGCGTCAAATCAATGCGAAGTAGAAGGCAGAGCTTCAAATCCATGCGATACAAATGGTTTAGTTTCAAATACTTGTGATATACATGGTTTAGCTTCAACTGCATTCGAAGCAAACGAATTAGCTTCAAATCCATGCAAAACACATAATTAAGCTTCAAATGCATGCGAAACACATGATTTATCTTCAAATGAATGCGACGTAGAAGGATTAGCTTCAAATCCAAGCGAATCAAATGGTTTAGCTTCAAATACTTGTGATATACATGATTTAGCTTCAACTGGATTCGAAACAAACGAGACAGATTCAAATCCATGCGAAACACATGATTTAGCTTATAATCACTGCGAAGTAGATGGCTTAGCTTTAAGTCCATGCGAAACACATGATTTTGCTTGAAATCAGTGCGAAGTAGAAGGCTTAGCTTCAAATGCATGCGAATCAAATGGTTCAGCTTCAAATCCATTCAAAACACGTGATTTAGCATCCAATCAATGCAAAGTAGAAGGCCTAGCTTCAAATCCATGCGAATCAAATGGATTAGCTCCAAATACTTCGGATGTACATGATTTAGCTTCAACTGCAGGCGAAACAAACGAGTTAGCTTCAAATTCAAGCGACACAACAGATTTAACATCAAATACTTGCGATATGAGAGATATAGCTTCAAATGCAGACGAAACAACCGAGTTAGCTTCAAATCCACGCGAAACACATGATTTAGCTTCAAATCAATGTGATGTAGAAGGCTTAGCTTCAAATCCATGCGAAACACATGATTTAGCTTCAAACCAATGCGATGTAGAAGGTTTAGCTTCAAATCCGCGCGAATCAAATGATTTACATTCAAATACTTGCGATATAAGTGATATAGCTTCAAATGCAGGTGAAACAAACGAGTCAGCTTCAAATCCATGCGAAACACATGATTTAGCTTCAAATCAACGCGAAGTAGCAGGATGGCTTCAAATCTATGCGAAACAAATGATTTAGCATCAAGTACTTATGATATGAGTGATATAGCTTCAAATGCAGGCGAAACAAACGAGTTAGCTTCAAATCCATGCGAAACTCATGATTTAGCTTCAAATCAATGCGAATTAGAAGGCATTGCTTCAAATCCAGGCGGAACAATTGGATTAGCTTCATATACTTGTGATATACATGATTTAGCTTCAGCTGCATTCGAAACAGACGAGTTAGCTTCTAATCCACGCGAAATACATTATTTAGCTTCAAAACAGTGCCAATTAGAAGGCTTAGCTTCAAATCCATGCGAAACGATTGATTTAGATTCAAATACTTGCGATATAAATGATACAGCTTCAAATGCAGGCGAAACACACGAGTTAGCTTCAAATCAATGCGAATACCATGATTTAGCTTCAAATCAATGAGAAGTAGAAGGCTTTGCTTCAAATCCAGGCGGAACAAATGATTTAGCTTCAAATACTTGTGATGTACATGATTTAGCTTCAACTGCTTGCGAAACAAATGTGTTAGTTTCAAATCCATGCGAAACACATGATTTAGCTTGATAACAATGCGAAGTAGAAGGCTTAGCTACAAATCCATGCGAATCAAATGGTTTAGCACCAAATACTTCTGATATACATGATTTAGCTTCAACTGCATGCGAAACAAACGAGTTAGCTGCAAAATCCATGCGATACAAATGATTTAGTTTCAAATCAATGCGAAGTAGAAGGCTTAGCTTTAAATCAATGCGATGTAGAAGGTTTAGCTTCAAATCCATGCAAAACACATGATTAAGCATCAAATCCATGGGATGTAGAAGGTTTAGCTTCAAATCCATGCGAAACACATTATTTAGGTGCAAATCAGTGCGAAGTAGAAGGCTCAGGTTCAAAGCCATGCGATTCAAATGGTTCATCTTCAAACACTTGTGAAAGACATGATTTAGCTTCAACTGCATGCGAAACAAACGAGTTACCTTCAAATCCACGCGAAACACATGATTTAGCTTCAAATCAATGCGATGTAGAAGGCTTAGCTTCAAATCCATGCAAAACATGTGATTTAGGATCCAATCAGTGCGAAGTAGAAGGCTTAGCTTCAAATCCATGCGAATCTAATGGTTCGGCTTCAAATACTTGTGAAATGCATGATTTAGCTTCAACGGCATGCGAAACAACGAGTTACCTTCAAATCCACGCGAAACACATAATTTAGCTTCAAATCAATCCGAAGTAGCAGGTTTAGCTTCAAATCCATGCGAAACAAATGATTGAGCTTCCTACACTTGGGATATAGGTGATATAGCTTCAACTGCATGCGAAACAAATGAGTTACATTCAAATCCAAACGAAACACATAATTTAGCTTCAAATCAATGCGAAGGAGCAGGTTTAGCTTCAAATCCATGCGAAACACATGGTTCAGCTGCAAATCAATGCGAAGTAGAAGGCAGAGCTTCAAATCCATGCGATACAAATGGTTTAGGATCCAATCAATGCGAAGTAGAAGGCTTAGCTTCAAATCCATGCGAAACAAATGCTTTAGCTTCAAATACTTGCGATATAAATGATATAGCTTCAAATACAGGAGAAAGAAACGAGTTAGCTTCAAATCCATGCAAAACAGACGATTTAGCTTCAATTCAATGCCAAGTAGAAGGCTTAGCTTCAAATCCATGCGAATGAATTGTTTAGCTGCAAATACTTGTGATATACATGATTTAGTTTCAACTGCATGCGAAACAAACGAGTTAGCTTCAAATCCATTCGAAACACAATATTTAGCGTCGAATCAATGCGAAGTAGAAGGCAGATCTTCAAATCCATGCGAAACTCATGATTTAGCTTCAAATCAATGCGAATTAGAAGGCATTGCTTCAAATCCAGGCGGAACAATTGGATTAGCTTCATATACTTGTGATATACATGATTTAGCTTCAGCTGCATTCGAAACAGACGAGTTAGCTTCTAATCCACGCGAAATACATTATTTAGCTTCAAAACAGTGCCAATTAGAAGGCTTAGCTTCAAATCCATGCGAAACGATTGATTTAGATTCAAATACTTGCGATATAAATGATACAGCTTCAAATGCAGGCGAAACACACGAGTTAGCTTCAAATCAATGCGAATACCATGATTTAGCTTCAAATCAATGAGAAGTAGAAGGCTTTGCTTCAAATCCAGGCGGAACAAATGATTTAGCTTCAAATACTTGTGATGTACATGATTTAGCTTCAACTGCTTGCGAAACAAATGTGTTAGTTTCAAATCCATGCGAAACACATGATTTAGCTTGATAACAATGCGAAGTAGAAGGCTTAGCTACAAATCCATGCGAATCAAATGGTTTAGCACCAAATACTTCTGATATACATGATTTAGCTTCAACTGCATGCGAAACAAACGAGTTAGCTGCAAAATCCATGCGATACAAATGATTTAGTTTCAAATCAATGCGAAGTAGAAGGCTTAGCTTTAAATCAATGCGATGTAGAAGGTTTAGCTTCAAATCCATGCAAAACACATGATTAAGCATCAAATCCATGGGATGTAGAAGGTTTAGCTTCAAATCCATGCGAAACACATTATTTAGGTGCAAATCAGTGCGAAGTAGAAGGCTCAGGTTCAAAGCCATGCGATTCAAATGGTTCATCTTCAAACACTTGTGAAAGACATGATTTAGCTTCAACTGCATGCGAAACAAACGAGTTACCTTCAAATCCACGCGAAACACATGATTTAGCTTCAAATCAATGCGATGTAGAAGGCTTAGCTTCAAATCCATGCAAAACATGTGATTTAGGATCCAATCAGTGCGAAGTAGAAGGCTTAGCTTCAAATCCATGCGAATCTAATGGTTCGGCTTCAAATACTTGTGAAATGCATGATTTAGCTTCAACGGCATGCGAAACAACGAGTTACCTTCAAATCCACGCGAAACACATAATTTAGCTTCAAATCAATCCGAAGTAGCAGGTTTAGCTTCAAATCCATGCGAAACAAATGATTGAGCTTCCTACACTTGGGATATAGGTGATATAGCTTCAACTGCATGCGAAACAAATGAGTTACATTCAAATCCAAACGAAACACATAATTTAGCTTCAAATCAATGCGAAGGAGCAGGTTTAGCTTCAAATCCATGCGAAACACATGGTTCAGCTGCAAATCAATGCGAAGTAGAAGGCAGAGCTTCAAATCCATGCGATACAAATGGTTTAGGATCCAATCAATGCGAAGTAGAAGGCTTAGCTTCAAATCCATGCGAAACAAATGCTTTAGCTTCAAATACTTGCGATATAAATGATATAGCTTCAAATACAGGAGAAAGAAACGAGTTAGCTTCAAATCCATGCAAAACAGACGATTTAGCTTCAATTCAATGCCAAGTAGAAGGCTTAGCTTCAAATCCATGCGAATGAATTGTTTAGCTGCAAATACTTGTGATATACATGATTTAGTTTCAACTGCATGCGAAACAAACGAGTTAGCTTCAAATCCATTCGAAACACAATATTTAGCGTCGAATCAATGCGAAGTAGAAGGCAGATCTTCAAATCCATGCGATTCAAATAGTTTAGCTTCAAATACTTGTGATATACATGATTTAGCTTCAACTGCATTCGAAGCAAACGAGTGAGCTCCAAATCCACGCGAAACACATGATTTAACTTCAAATCAGTGCGAAGTGGAAGGCTTAGCTTCAAATCCATGCGAATCTAATGGTTCGGCTTCAAATACTTGTGAAATGCATGATTTAGCTTCAACGGCATGCGAAACAACGAGTTACCTTCAAATCCACGCGAAACTCATAATTTAGCTTCAAATCAATGCGAAGTAGCAGGTTTAGCTTCAAATCCATGGAAACAAATGATTGAGCTTCCTACACTAGGGATATAGATGATATAGCTTCAACTGCATGCGAAACAAATGAGTTACATTCAAATCCAAGCGAAACACAGAATTCAGTTGCAAATCAATGCGATGTAGAAGGTTTAGCTTCAAATCCATGCCAAACACATGATTTAGCTTCAAATCCATGGGATGTAAAAGGTTAAGCTTCAAATCCATGCGAAACACATTATTTAGGTGCAAATCAGTGCGAAGTAGAAGGCTCAGGTTCAAAGCCATGCGATTCAAATGGTTCATCTTCAAATACTTGTGAAAGACATGATTTAGCTTCAACTGCATGCGAAACAAACGAGTTACCTTCAAATCCACGCGAAACACATGATTTTGCTTCAAATCAATGCGATGTAGAAGGCTTAGCTTCAAATCCATGCAAAACATGTGATTTAGGATCCAATCAAAGCGAAGTAGAAGGCTTAGCTTCAAATCCATGCGAATCTAATGGTTCGGCTTCAAATACTTGTGAAATGCATGATTTAGCTTCAAATCAATACGATGTAGAAGGCTTAGCTTCAAATCCATTCAAAACACGTGATTTAGGATCCAATCAGTGCGAAGTAGAAGGCTTAGCTTCAAATCCATGCGAATCTAATGGTTCGGCTTCAAATACTTGTGAAATGCATGATTTAGCTTCAACGGCATGCGAAACAACGAGTTACCTTCAAATCCACGCGAAACACATAATTTAGCTTCAAATCAATCCGAAGTAGTAGGTTTAGCTTCAAATCCATGCGAAACAAATGATTGAGCTTCCTACAGTTGGGATATAGGTGATATAGCTTCAACTGCATGCGAAACAAATGAGTTACATTCAAATCCAAACGAAACACATAATTTAGCTTCAAATCAATGCGAAGGAGCAGGTTTAGCTTCAAATCCATGCGAAACACATGGTTCAGCTGCAAATCAATGCGAAGTAGAAGGCAGAGCTTCAAATCCATGCGATACAAATGGTTTAGCTTTAAACACTTGTGATATACATGATTTAGCTTCAACGGCATTCGAAACAAACGAGTTAGCTTCAAATCCATGCGAAACACATGATTTAGCTTCAAATCAATGCGATGTAGAAGGCTTTGCTTCAAATCCATGCGAAACACATGGTTCAGCTGCAAATCAATGCGATGTAGAAGGTGTAGCTTCAAATCCATGCGAAACAAATGCTTTAGCTTCAAATACTTGCGATATAAATGATATAGTTTCAAATACAGGAGAAACAAACGAGTTAGCTTCAAATCCATGCAAAACAGACGATTTAGCTTCAATTCAATGCCAAGTAGAAGGCTTAGCTTCAAATCCATGCGAATGAATTGTGTAGCTGCAAATACTTGTGATATACATGATTTAGTTTCAACTACATGCGAAACAAACGAATTAGCTTCAAATCCATTCGGAACACAATATTTAGCGTGAAATCAATGCGAAGTAGAAGGCAGAGCTTCAAATCCATGCGATTCAAATAGTTTAGCTTCAAATACTTGTGATATACATGATTTAGCTTCAACTGCATTCGAAGCAAACGAGTGAGCTCCAAATCCACGCGAAACACATGATTTAGCTTCAAATCAATGCGAAGTAGCAGGTTTAGCTTCAAAACCAAGCGAAACACATGATTCAGCTGCAAATCAATGCGATGTAGAAGGTTTAGCTTCAAATCCATGCCAAACACATGATTTAGATTCAAATCCATGGGATGTAAAAGGTTAAGCTTCAAATCCATGCGAAACACATTATTTAGGTGCAAATCAGTGCGAAGTAGAAGGCTCAGGTTCAAAGCCATGCGATTCAAATGGTTCATCTTCAAATACTTGTGAAAGACATGATTTAGCTTCAACTGCATGCGAAACAAACGAGTTACCTTCAAATCCACGCGAAACACATGATTTAGCTTCAAATCAATGCGATGTAGAAGGCTTAGCATCAAATCCATGCAAAACATGTGATTTAGGATCCAATCAAAGCGAAGTAGAAGGCTTAGCTTCAAATCCATGCGAATCTAATGGTTCGGCTTCAAATACTTGTGAAATGCATGATTTAGCTTCAAATCAATACGATGTAGAAGGCTTAGCTTCAAATCCATTCAAAACACGTGATTTAGGATCCAATCAGTGCGAAGTAGAAGGCTTAGCTTCAAATCCATGCGAATCTAATGGTTCGGCTTCAAATACTTGTGAAATGCATGATTTAGCTTCAACGGCATGCGAAACAACGAGTTACCTTCAAATCCACGCGAAACACATAATTTAGCTTCAAATCAATCCGAAGTAGTAGGTTTAGCTTCAAATCCATGCGAAACAAATGATTGAGCTTCCTACAGTTGGGATATAGGTGATATAGCTTCAACTGCATGCGAAACAAATGAGTTACATTCAAATCCAAACGAAACACATAATTTAGCTTCAAATCAATGCGAAGGAGCAGGTTTAGCTTCAAATCCATGCGAAACACATGGTTCAGCTGCAAATCAATGCGAAGTAGAAGGCAGAGCTTCAAATCCATGCGATACAAATGGTTTAGCTTTAAACACTTGTGATATACATGATTTAGCTTCAACGGCATTCGAAACAAACGAGTTAGCTTCAAATCCATGCGAAACACATGATTTAGCTTCAAATCAATGCGATGTAGAAGGCTTTGCTTCAAATCCATGCGAAACACATGGTTCAGCTGCAAATCAATGCGATGTAGAAGGTGTAGCTTCAAATCCATGCGAAACAAATGCTTTAGCTTCAAATACTTGCGATATAAATGATATAGTTTCAAATACAGGAGAAACAAACGAGTTAGCTTCAAATCCATGCAAAACAGACGATTTAGCTTCAATTCAATGCCAAGTAGAAGGCTTAGCTTCAAATCCATGCGAATGAATTGTGTAGCTGCAAATACTTGTGATATACATGATTTAGTTTCAACTACATGCGAAACAAACGAATTAGCTTCAAATCCATTCGGAACACAATATTTAGCGTGAAATCAATGCGAAGTAGAAGGCAGAGCTTCAAATCCATGCGATTCAAATAGTTTAGCTTCAAATACTTGTGATATACATGATTTAGCTTCAACTGCATTCGAAGCAAACGAGTGAGCTCCAAATCCACGCGAAACACATGATTTAGCTTCAAATCAATGCGAAGTAGCAGGTTTAGCTTCAAAACCAAGCGAAACACATGATTCAGCTGCAAATCAATGCGATGTAGAAGGTTTAGCTTCAAATCCATGCCAAACACATGATTTAGATTCAAATCCATGGGATGTAAAAGGTTAAGCTTCAAATCCATGCGAAACACATTATTTAGGTGCAAATCAGTGCGAAGTAGAAGGCTCAGGTTCAAAGCCATGCGATTCAAATGGTTCATCTTCAAATACTTGTGAAAGACATGATTTAGCTTCAACTGCATGCGAAACAAACGAGTTACCTTCAAATCCACGCGAAACACATGATTTAGCTTCAAATCAATGCGATGTAGAAGGCTTAGCATCAAATCCATGCAAAACATGTGATTTAGGATCCAATCAAAGCGAAGTAGAAGGCTTAGCTTCAAATCCATGCGAATCTAATGGTTCGGCTTCAAATACTTGTGAAATGCATGATTTAGCTTCAAATCAATACGATGTAGAAGGCTTAGCTTCAAATCCATTCAAAACACGTGATTTAGGATCCAATCAGTGCGAAGTAGAAGGCTTAGCTTCAAATCCATGCGAATCTAATGGTTCGGCTTCAAATACTTGTGAAATGCATGATTTAGCTTCAACGGCATGCGAAACAACGAGTTACCTTCAAATCCACGCGAAACACATAATTTAGCTTCAAATCAATCCGAAGTAGTAGGTTTAGCTTCAAATCCATGCGAAACAAATGATTGAGCTTCCTACAGTTGGGATATAGGTGATATAGCTTCAACTGCATGCGAAACAAATGAGTTACATTCAAATCCAAACGAAACACATAATTTAGCTTCAAATCAATGCGAAGGAGCAGGTTTAGCTTCAAATCCATGCGAAACACATGGCTCAGCTGCAAATCAATGCGAAGTAGAAGGCAGAGCTTCAAATCCATGCGATACAAATGGTTTAGCTTTAAACACTTGTGATATACATGATTTAGCTTCAACTGCATTCGAAACAAACGAGTTAGCTTCAAATCCATGCGAAACACATGATTTAGCTTCAAATCAATGCGATGTAGAAGGCTTTGCTTCAAATCCATGCGAAACACATGGTTCAGCTGCAAATCAATGCGATGTAGAAGGTGTAGCTTCAAATCCATGCGAAACAAATGCTTTAGCTTCAAATACTTGCGATATAAATGATATAGTTTCAAATACAGGAGAAACAAACGAGTTAGCTTCAAATCCATGCAAAACAGACGATTTAGCTTCAATTCAATGCCAAGTAGAAGGCTTAGCTTCAAATCCATGCGAATGAATTGTGTAGCTGCAAATACTTGTGATATACATGATTTAGTTTCAACTACATGCGAAACAAACGAATTAGCTTCAAATCCATTCGGAACACAATATTTAGCGTGAAATCAATGCGAAGTAGAAGGCAGAGCTTCAAATCCATGCGATTCAAATAGTTTAGCTTCAAATACTTGTGATATACATGATTTAGCTTCAACTGCATTCGAAGCAAACGAGTGAGCTCCAAATCCACGCGAAACACATGATTTAGCTTCAAATCAATGCGAAGTGGAAGGCTTAGCTTCAAATCCATGCGAATCTAATGGTTCGGCTTCAAATACTTGTGAAATGCATGATTTAGCTTCAACGGCATGCGAAACAACGAGTTACCTTCAAATCCACGCGAAACTCATAATTTAGCTTCAAATCAATGCGAAGTAGCAGGTTTAGCTTCAAATCCATGGAAACAAATGATTGAGCTTCCTACACTAGGGATATAGATGATATAGCTTCAACTGCATGCGAAACAAATGAGTTACATTCAAATCCAAGCGAAACACATAATTCAGTTGCAAATCAATGCGATGTACAAGGCTTAGCTTCAAATCCATGCAAAACACGTGATTCAGGATCCAATCAATGCGAAGTAGAAGGCTCAGCTTCAAATCCATGCGAAACAGATGGTTTAGCTTCAATTACTTGCGATATAAATGATACAGCTTGAAATACAGGAGAAACAAACGAGTTAGCTTCAAATCCATGCAAAACACACGATTTAGCTTCAATTCAATGCCAAGTAGAAGGCTTAGCTTCAAATCCAAGCGAATCAATTGTTTAGCTGCAAATACTTGTGATATACATGATTTAGTTTCAACTGCATTCGAAGCAAACGCTTTAGCTCCGAATCCACGCGAAACACATGATTTAGCTTCAAATCAATGCGAAGTAGCAGGTTTAGCTTCAAATCCATGCGAAAAACATGATTTAGCTTCAAATACTTGCAATATAAGTGATATAGTTTCAAATGCAGGCGAAAAGAACGAGTGAGCTTCAAATCCATGCGAAACACATGATTCAGCTGCAAATCAATGCGATGTAGAAGGTTTAGCTTCAAATCCATGCCAAACACATGATTTAGCTTCAAATCCATGGGATGTAAAAGGTTAAGCTTCAAATCCATGCGAAACACATTATTTAGGTGCAAATCAGTGCGAAGTAGAAGGCTCAGGTTCAAAGCCATGCGATTCAAATGGTTCATCTTCAAATACTTGTGAAAGACATGATTTAGCTTCAACTGCATGCGAAACAAACGAGTTACCTTCAAATCCACGCGAAACACATGATTTAGCTTCAAATCAATGCGATGTAGAAGGCTTAGCTTCAAATCCATGCAAAACATGTGATTTAGGATCCAATCAAAGCGAAGTAGAAGGCTTAGCTTCAAATCCATGCGAATCTAATGGTTCGGCTTCAAATACTTGTGAAATGCATGATTTAGCTTCAAATCAATACGATGTAGAAGGCTTAGCTTCAAATCCATGCAAAACACGTGATTTAGGATCGAATCAGTGCGAAGTAGAAGGCTTAGCTTCAAATCCATGCGAATCTAATGGTTCGGCTTCAAATACTTGTGAAATGCATGATTTAGCTTCAAATCAATACGATGTAGAAGGCTTAGCTTCAAATCCATGCAAAACACGTGATTTAGGATCCAATCAGTGCGAAGTAGAAGGCTTAGCTTCAAATCCATGCGAATCTAATGGTTCGGCTTCAAATACTTGTGAAATGCATGATTTAGCTTCAACGGCATGCGAAACAACGAGTTACCTTCAAATCCACGCGAAACACATAATTTAGCTTCAAATCAATCCGAAGTAGCAGGTTTAGCTTCAAATCCATGCGAAACAAATGATTGAGCTTCCTACACTTGGGATATAGGTGATATAGCTTCAACTGCATGCGAAACAAATGAGTTACATTCAAATCCAAACGAAACACATAATTTAGCTTCAAATCAATGCGAAGGAGCAGGTTTAGCTTCAAATCCATGCGAAACACATGGTTCAGCTGCAAATCAATGCGAAGTAGAAGGCAGAGCTTCAAATCCATGCGATACAAATGGTTTAGCTTCAAACACTTGTGATATACATGATTTAGCTTCAACTGCATTCGAAACAAACGAGTTAGCTTCAAATCCATGCGAAACACATGATTTAGCTTCAAATCAATGCGATGTAGAAGGCTTTGCTTCAAATCCATGCGAAACACATGGTTCAGCTGCAAATCAATGCGATGTAGAAGGTGTAGCTTCAAATCCATGCGAAACAAATGCTTTAGCTTCAAATACTTGCGATATAAATGATATAGTTTCAAATACAGGAGAAACAAACGAGTTAGCTTCAAATCCATGCAAAACAGACGATTTAGCTTCAATTCAATGCCAAGTAGAAGGCTTAGCTTCAAATCCATGCGAATGAATTGTGTAGCTGCAAATACTTGTGATATACATGATTTAGTTTCAACTACATGCGAAACAAACGAATTAGCTTCAAATCCATTCGGAACACAATATTTAGCGTGAAATCAATGCGAAGTAGAAGGCAGAGCTTCAAATCCATGCGATACAAATGGTTTAGCTTCAAATACTTGTGATATACATGATTTAGCTTCAACTGCATTCGAAGCAAACGAGTGAGCTCCAAATCCACGCGAAACACATGATTTAACTTCAAATCAGTGCGAAGTAGAAGGCTTAGCTTCAAATCCATGCGAATCTAATGGTTCGGCTTCAAATACTTGTGAAATGCATGATTTAGCTTCAACGGCATGCGAAACAACGAGTTACCTTCAAATCCACGCGAAACACATAATTTAGCTTCAAATCAATGCGAAGTAGCAGGTTTAGCTTCAAATCCATGCGAAACAAATGATTGAGCTTCCTACACTTGGGATATAGGTGATATAGCTTCAACTGCATGCGAAACAAATGAGTTACATTCAAATCCAAACGAAACACATAATTTAGCTTCAAATCAATGCGAAGGAGCAGGTTTAGCTTCAAATCCATGCGAAACAAATGATTGAGCTTCTTACACTTGGGATATAGATGATATAGCTTCAACTGCATGCGAAACAAATGAGTTACATTCAAATCCAAGCGAAACACATAATTCAGTTGCAAATCAATGCGATGTAGAAGGCTTAGCTTCAAATCCATGCAAAACACGTGATTCAGGATCCAATCAATGCGAAGTAGAAGGATCAGCTTCAAATCCATGCGAAACAAATGGTTTAGCTTCAATTACTTGCGATATAAATGATATAGCTTGAAATACAGGAGAAACAAACGAGTTAGATTCAAATCCATGCAAAACACACGATTTAGCTTCAATTCAATGCCAAGTAGAAGGCTTAGCTTCAAATCCAAGCGAATCAATTGTTTAGCTGCAAATACTTGTGATATACATGATTTAGTTTCAACTGCATGCGAAACAAACGAGTTAGCTTCAAATCCATTCGATACACAATATTTAGCGTCAAATCAATGCGAAGTAGAAGGCAGAGCTTCAAATCCATGCGATACAAATGGTTTAGTTTCAAATACTTGTGATATACATGGTTTAGCTTCAACTGCATTCGAAGCAAACGAATTAGCTTCAAATCCATGCAAAACACATAATTAAGCTTCAAATGCATGCGAAACACATGATTTATCTTCAAATCAGTGCGAAGTAGAAGGCTTAGCTTCAAATCCATGCGAATCTAATGGTTCGGCTTCCTACACTTGGGATATAGGAGATATAGCTTCAACTGCATGCGAAACAAATGAGTTACATTCAAATCCAAGCGAAACACATAATTTATCTTCAAATCAATGCGATGTAGAAGGTTTAGTCTCAAATTCAAGAGAAACAAATGATTTAGCTTCAAATACTTGCGATATAAGTGATATAGTTTCAAATGCAGGTGAAACGAACGAGTTAGCACCAATTACATGCGAAACAAATAATTTAGGTTCAGATGAATGCGAAGTAGAAGGCTTATCTTCAAATCCATGTGATACAAATGGTTTAGCTTCAAATACTTGTGATATACATGATTTAGTTTCAACTGCATGCGAAACGAACGAGTTTGCTTCAAATACATGCGAAACACATGATTTTGCTTCAAATGAATGCGACGTAGAAGGCTTAGCTTCAAATCCATGCGAAACACATGATTTAGCTTCAAACCAATGCGATGTAGAAGGTTTAGCTTCAAATCCGCGCGAATCAAATGATTTACATTCAAATACTTGCGATATAAGTGATATAGCTTCAAATGCAGGTGAAACAAACGAGTCAGCTTCAAATCCATGCGAAACTCATGATTTAGCTTCAAATCAATGCGAATACCATGATTTAGCTTCAAATCAATGCGAAGTAGAAGGCTTTGCTTCAAATCCAGGCGGAACAAATGATTTAGCTTCAAATACTTGTGATGTACATGATTTAGCTTCAACTGCTTGCGAAACAAATGTGTTAGTTTCAAATCCATGCGAAACACATGATTTAGCTTGATAACAATGCGAAGTAGAAGGCTTAGCTACAAAACCATGCGAATCAAATGGTTTAGCACCAAATACTTCTGATATACATGATTTAGCTTCAACTGCATGCGAAACAAACGAGTTAGCTGCAAAATCCATGCGATACACATGATTTAGTTTCAAATCAATGCGAAGTAGAAGGCTTAGCTTTAAATCAATGCGATGTAGAAGGTTTAGCTTCAAATCCAAGGGAAACATATGATTTAGCTTCAAATACTTGCGATATAAGTGAAATAGATTCAAATACAGGCGAAACGAACGAGTTAGCTTCAAATCCATGCAAAACACTAGATTCAGCTGCAAATCAATGCGATGTAGAAGGTTTAGCTTCAAATCCATGCGAAACCAATGGTTTAGCTTCAAATACTTGTGATATACGTTATTTAGATTTAACTGCATGCGCATCGAACGAGTTAGCTTCAAATCCATGCGAAACACATGATTTAGCTGGAAATCAATGCGATGTAGGAGGTTTAGCTTCAAATCTATGCGAAACAAATGATTTAGCTTCAAATCAATGCGAAGTAGAAGGCTTAGCTTCAAATCCATGCGAAACAAATGGTTTAGCTAGAAATACTTGTGATATACATTATTTAGCTACAACTGCATGCGAAACAAACTTGTTAGCTTCAAATCCATGCGAAACACATGATTTAGCTTCAAATCAATGCGATGTAGAAGGTTTAGCTTCAAATCCATGCGAAACACATTATTTAGCTGCAAATCAGTGCGAAGTAGTAGGCTCATATTCAAATCAATGCGATTCAAATGGTTCATCTTCAAATACTTGTGAAAGACATGATTTAGCTTCAACTGCATGCGAAACAAACGAGTTAGCTTCAAATCCGTGCGAAACACATGATTTAGGTTCAAATCAATGCGATGTAGAAGGTTTAGCTTCAAATCCATGCAAAACACGTGATTTAGCTTCCTATTAATGCGAAGTAGAAGGCATAGCTTCAAATCTATGCGAAACAAATGGTTTAGCTTCAAATACTTGTGATATACGATATTTAGATTTAACTGCATGCGCAGCGAACGAGTTAGCTTCAAATCCATGCGAAACAGATGATTTAGCTGCAAATCAATGCGATGTAGAATGTTTAGCTTCAAATCCATGCGATCTAGAAGGTTTAGCTTCAAATCCATGCGAAACAAATGATTTAGCTTCAAATCAATGCGAAGTAGAAGGCTTAGCTTCAAATCCATGCGAAACAAATGGATAAGCTACAAATGCTTGTGATATACATTATTTAGCTACAACTGCATGCGAAACAAACGAGTTAGCTTCAAATCCATGCGAAACACATGATTTAGCTTCAAATCAATGCGATGTAGAAGGTTTAGCTTCAAATCCATGCCATTTACAAGATTTAGCTTCAAATCAATGCGATGTAGAAGGTTCAGCTTCAAATCCATGCGAAGACATGATTTAGCTTCAAACACTTGGGATATGGGTGGTGTAGCTTCAACTGCATGTAAAACAGACGAGTTACCTTCAACTCCATGCTAAACACATGATTTAGTTGCAAATCAATGCGATGTAGAAGGTTTAGCTTCAAATCCATGCGATACACAAGATTTAGCTTCAAATCAATGCGATGTAGAAGTATCATCTTCAAATGCATGCGACACATATGATTTAGCTTCACATACATGCGAAACAAATGGTTTAGCTTCTAATAGTTGATATATACATGATATAGCTCCAACTGTATGCGAAACAAACGAGTTAGCTTCAAATCCATGCGAAAGACATGATTCAGATGCAAATCAATGCGATGTAGAAGGTTTAGCTTCAAATCCATGCCAAACACATGATTTAGCTTCAAATCCATGGGATGTAGAAGGTTTAGCTTCAAATCCATGCGACACATATGATTTAGCTTCAAATACTTGCAATATAAGTGATATAGTTTCAAATGCAGGCGAAAAGAACGAGTGAGCTTCAAATCCATGCGAAACACATGATTCAGCTGCAAATCAATGCGATGTAGAAGGTTTAGCTTCAAATCCATGCCAAACACATGATTTAGCTTCAAATCCATGGGATGTAAAAGGTTAAGCTTCAAATCCATGCGAAACACATTATTTAGGTGCAAATCAGTGCGAAGTAGAAGGCTCAGGTTCAAAGCCATGCGATTCAAATGGTTCATCTTCAAATACTTGTGAAAGACATGATTTAGCTTCAACTGCATGCGAAACAAACGAGTTACCTTCAAATCCACGCGAAACACATGATTTTGCTTCAAATCAATGCGATGTAGAAGGCTTAGCTTCAAATCCATGCAAAACATGTGATTTAGGATCCAATCAAAGCGAAGTAGAAGGCTTAGCTTCAAATCCATGCGAATCTAATGGTTCGGCTTCAAATACTTGTGAAATGCATGATTTAGCTTCAAATCAATACGATGTAGAAGGCTTAGCTTCAAATCCATTCAAAACACGTGATTTAGGATCCAATCAGTGCGAAGTAGAAGGCTTAGCTTCAAATCCATGCGAATCTAATGGTTCGGCTTCAAATACTTGTGAAATGCATGATTTAGCTTCAACGGCATGCGAAACAACGAGTTACCTTCAAATCCACGCGAAACACATAATTTAGCTTCAAATCAATCCGAAGTAGTAGGTGTAGCTTCAAATCCATGCGAAACAAATGATTGAGCTTCCTACAGTTGGGATATAGGTGATATAGCTTCAACTGCATGCGAAACAAATGAGTTACATTCAAATCCAAACGAAACACATAATTTAGCTTCAAATCAATGCGAAGGAGCAGGTTTAGCTTCAAATCCATGCGAAACACATGGTTCAGCTGCAAATCAATGCGAAGTAGAAGGCAGAGCTTCAAATCCATGCGATACAAATGGTTTAGCTTTAAACACTTGTGATATACATGATTTAGCTTCAACTGCATTCGAAACAAACGAGTTAGCTTCAAATCCATGCGAAACACATGATTTAGCTTCAAATCAATGCGATGTAGAAGGCTTTGCTTCAAATCCATGCGAAACACATGGTTCAGCTGCAAATCAATGCGATGTAGAAGGTGTAGCTTCAAATCCATGCGAAACAAATGCTTTAGTTTCAAATACTTGCGATATAAATGATATAGTTTCAAATACAGGAGAAACAAACGAGTTAGCTTCAAATCCATGCAAAACAGACGATTTAGCTTCAATTCAATGCCAAGTAGAAGGCTTAGCTTCAAATCCATGCGAATGAATTGTGTAGCTGCAAATACTTGTGATATACATGATTTAGTTTCAACTACATGCGAAACAAACGAATTAGCTTCAAATCCATTCGGAACACAATATTTAGCGTGAAATCAATGCGAAGTAGAAGGCAGAGCTTCAAATCCATGCGATTCAAATAGTTTAGCTTCAAATACTTGTGATATACATGATTTAGCTTCAACTGCATTCGAAGCAAACGAGTGAGCTCCAAATCCACGCGAAACACATGATTTAGCTTCAAATCAATGCGAAGTAGCAGGTTTAGCTTCAAATCCAAGCGAAACACATGATTCAGCTGCAAATCAATGCGATGTAGAAGGTTTAGCTTCAAATCCATGCCAAACACATGATTTAGCTTCAAATCCATGGGATGTAAAAGGTTAAGCTTCAAATCCATGCGAAACACATTATTTAGGTGCAAATCAGTGCGAAGTAGAAGGCTCAGGTTCAAAGCCATGCGATTCAAATGGTTCATCTTCAAATACTTGTGAAAGACATGATTTAGCTTCAACTGCATGCGAAACAAACGAGTTACCTTCAAATCCACGCGAAACACATGATTTAGCTTCAAATCAATGCGATGTAGAAGGCTTAGCTTCAAATCCATGCAAAACATGTGATTTAGGATCCAATCAAAGCGAAGTAGAAGGCTTAGCTTCAAATCCATGCGAATCTAATGGTTCGGCTTCAAATACTTGTGAAATGCATGATTTAGCTTCAAATCAATACGATGTAGAAGGCTTAGCTTCAAATCCATTCAAAACACGTGATTTAGGATCCAATCAGTGCGAAGTAGAAGGCTTAGCTTCAAATCCATGCGAATCTAATGGTTCGGCTTCAAATACTTGTGAAATGCATGATTTAGCTTCAACGGCATGCGAAACAACGAGTTACTTTCAAATCCACGCGAAACACATAATTTAGCTTCAAATCAATCCGAAGTAGTAGGTTTAGCTTCAAATCCATGCGAAACAAATGATTGAGCTTCCTACACTTGGGATATAGGTGATATAGCTTCAACTGCATGCGAAACAAATGAGTTACATTCAAATCCAAACGAAACACATAATTTAGATTCAAATCAATGCGAAGGAGCAGGTTTAGCTTCAAATCCATGCGAAACACATGGTTCAGCTGCAAATCAATGCGAAGTAGAAGGCAGAGCTTGAAATCCATGCGATACAAATGGTTTAGCTTCAAACACTTGTGATATACATGATTTAGCTTCAACTGCATTCGAAACAAACGAGTTAGCTTCAAATCCATGCGAAACACATGATTTAGCTTCAAATCAATGCGATGTAGAAGGCTTTGCTTCAAATCCATGCGAAACACATGGTTCAGCTGCAAATCAATGCGATGTAGAAGGTGTAGCTTCAAATCCATGCGAAACAAATGCTTTAGCTTCAAATACTTGCGATATAAATGATATAGTTTCAAATACAGGAGAAACAAACGAGTTAGCTTCAAATCCATGCAAAACAGACGATTTAGCTTCAATTCAATGCCAAGTAGAAGGCTTAGCTTCAAATCCATGCGAATGAATTGTGTAGCTGCAAATACTTGTGATATACATGATTTAGTTTCAACTACATGCGAAACAAACGAATTAGCTTCAAATCCATTCGGAACACAATATTTAGCGTGAAATCAATGCGAAGTAGAAGGCAGAGCTTCAAATCCATGCGATTCAAATAGTTTAGCTTCAAATACTTGTGATATACATGATTTAGCTTCAACTGCATTCGAAGCAAACGAGTGAGCTCCAAATCCACGCGAAACACATGATTTAACTTCAAATCAGTGCGAAGTGGAAGGCTTAGCTTCAAATCCATGCGAATCTAATGGTTCGGCTTCAAATACTTGTGAAATGCATGATTTAGCTTCAACGGCATGCGAAACAACGAGTTACCTTCAAATCCACGCGAAACTCATAATTTAGCTTCAAATCAATGCGAAGTAGCAGGTTTAGCTTCAAATCCATGGAAACAAATGATTGAGCTTCCTACACTAGGGATATAGATGATGTAGCTTCAACTGCATGCGAAACAAATGAGTTACATTCAAATCCAAGCGAAACACATAATTCAGTTGCAAATCAATGCGATGTAGAAGGCTTAGCTTCAAATCCATGCAAAACACGTGATTCAGGATCCAATCAATGCGAAGTAGAAGGCTCAGCTTCAAATCCATGCGAAACAGATGGTTTAGCTTCAATTACTTGCGATATAAATGATACAGCTTGAAATACAGGAGAAACAAACGAGTTAGCTTCAAATCCATGCAAAACACACGATTTAGCTTCAATTCAATGCCAAGTAGAAGGCTTAGCTTCAAATCCAAGCGAATCAATTGTTTAGCTGCAAATACTTGTGATATACATGATTTAGTTTCAACTGCATTCGAAGCAAACGCTTTAGCTCCGAATCCACGCGAAACACATGATTTAGCTTCAAATCAATGCGAAGTAGCAGGTTTAGCTTCAAATCCATGCGAAAAACATGATTTAGCTTCAAATACTTGCAATATAAGTGATATAGTTTCAAATGCAGGCGAAAAGAACGAGTGAGCTTCAAATCCATGCGAAACACATGATTCAGCTGCAAATCAATGCGATGTAGAAGGTTTAGCTTCAAATCCATGCCAAACACATGATTTAGCTTCAAATCCATGGGATGTAAAAGGTTAAGCTTCAAATCCATGCGAAACACATTATTTAGGTGCAAATCAGTGCGAAGTAGAAGGCTCAGGTTCAAAGCCATGCGATTCAAATGGTTCATCTTCAAATACTTGTGAAAGACATGATTTAGCTTCAACTGCATGCGAAACAAACGAGTTACCTTCAAATCCACGCGAAACACATGATTTAGCTTCAAATCAATGCGATGTAGAAGGCTTAGCTTCAAATCCATGCAAAACATGTGATTTAGGATCCAATCAAAGCGAAGTAGAAGGCTTAGCTTCAAATCCATGCGAATCTAATGGTTCGGCTTCAAATACTTGTGAAATGCATGATTTAGCTTCAAATCAATACGATGTAGAAGGCTTAGCTTCAAATCCATGCAAAACACGTGATTTAGGATCCAATCAGTGCGAAGTAGAAGGCTTAGCTTCAAATCCATGCGAATCTAATGGTTCGGCTTCAAATACTTGTGAAATGCATGATTTAGCTTCAACGGCATGCGAAACAACGAGTTACCTTCAAATCCACGCGAAACACATAATTTAGCTTCAAATCAATCCGAAGTAGCAGGTTTAGCTTCAAATCCATGCGAAACAAATGATTGAGCTTCCTACACTTGGGATATAGGTGATATAGCTTCAACTGCATGCGAAACAAATGAGTTACATTCAAATCCAAACGAAACACATAATTTAGCTTCAAATCAATGCGAAGGAGCAGGTTTAGCTTCAAATCCATGCGAAACACATGGTTCAGCTGCAAATCAATGCGAAGTAGAAGGCAGAGCTTGAAATCCATGCGATACAAATGGTTTAGCTTCAAACACTTGTGATATACATGATTTAGCTTCAACTGCATTCGAAACAAACGAGTTAGCTTCAAATCCATGCGAAACACATGATTTAGCTTCAAATCAATGCGATGTAGAAGGCTTTGCTTCAAATCCATGCGAAACACATGGTTCAGCTGCAAATCAATGCGATGTAGAAGGTGTAGCTTCAAATCCATGCGAAACAAATGCTTTAGCTTCAAATACTTGCGATATAAATGATATAGTTTCAAATACAGGAGAAACAAACGAGTTAGCTTCAAATCCATGCAAAACAGACGATTTAGCTTCAATTCAATGCCAAGTAGAAGGCTTAGCTTCAAATCCATGCGAATGAATTGTGTAGCTGCAAATACTTGTGATATACATGATTTAGTTTCAACTACATGCGAAACAAACGAATTAGCTTCAAATCCATTCGGAACACAATATTTAGCGTGAAATCAATGCGAAGTAGAAGGCAGAGCTTCAAATCCATGCGATTCAAATAGTTTAGCTTCAAATACTTGTGATATACATGATTTAGCTTCAACTGCATTCGAAGCAAACGAGTGAGCTCCAAATCCACGCGAAACACATGATTTAACTTCAAATCAGTGCGAAGTGGAAGGCTTAGCTTCAAATCCATGCGAATCTAATGGTTCGGCTTCAAATACTTGTGAAATGCATGATTTAGCTTCAACGGCATGCGAAACAACGAGTTACCTTCAAATCCACGCGAAACTCATAATTTAGCTTCAAATCAATGCGAAGTAGCAGGTTTAGCTTCAAATCCATGGAAACAAATGATTGAGCTTCCTACACTAGGGATATAGATGATGTAGCTTCAACTGCATGCGAAACAAATGAGTTACATTCAAATCCAAGCGAAACACATAATTCAGTTGCAAATCAATGCGATGTAGAAGGCTTAGCTTCAAATCCATGCAAAACACGTGATTCAGGATCCAATCAATGCGAAGTAGAAGGCTCAGCTTCAAATCCATGCGAAACAGATGGTTTAGCTTCAATTACTTGCGATATAAATGATACAGCTTGAAATACAGGAGAAACAAACGAGTTAGCTTCAAATCCATGCAAAACACACGATTTAGCTTCAATTCAATGCCAAGTAGAAGGCTTAGCTTCAAATCCAAGCGAATCAATTGTTTAGCTGCAAATACTTGTGATATACATGATTTAGTTTCAACTGCATTCGAAGCAAACGCTTTAGCTCCGAATCCACGCGAAACACATGATTTAGCTTCAAATCAATGCGAAGTAGCAGGTTTAGCTTCAAATCCATGCGAAAAACATGATTTAGCTTCAAATACTTGCAATATAAGTGATATAGTTTCAAATGCAGGCGAAAAGAACGAGTGAGCTTCAAATCCATGCGAAACACATGATTCAGCTGCAAATCAATGCGATGTAGAAGGTTTAGCTTCAAATCCATGCCAAACACATGATTTAGCTTCAAATCCATGGGATGTAAAAGGTTAAGCTTCAAATCCATGCGAAACACATTATTTAGGTGCAAATCAGTGCGAAGTAGAAGGCTCAGGTTCAAAGCCATGCGATTCAAATGGTTCATCTTCAAATACTTGTGAAAGACATGATTTAGCTTCAACTGCATGCGAAACAAACGAGTTACCTTCAAATCCACGCGAAACACATGATTTAGCTTCAAATCAATGCGATGTAGAAGGCTTAGCTTCAAATCCATGCAAAACATGTGATTTAGGATCCAATCAAAGCGAAGTAGAAGGCTTAGCTTCAAATCCATGCGAATCTAATGGTTCGGCTTCAAATACTTGTGAAATGCATGATTTAGCTTCAAATCAATACGATGTAGAAGGCTTAGCTTCAAATCCATGCAAAACACGTGATTTAGGATCCAATCAGTGCGAAGTAGAAGGCTTAGCTTCAAATCCATGCGAATCTAATGGTTCGGCTTCAAATACTTGTGAAATGCATGATTTAGCTTCAACGGCATGCGAAACAACGAGTTACCTTCAAATCCACGCGAAACACATAATTTAGCTTCAAATCAATCCGAAGTAGCAGGTTTAGCTTCAAATCCATGCGAAACAAATGATTGAGCTTCCTACACTTGGGATATAGGTGATATAGCTTCAACTGCATGCGAAACAAATGAGTTACATTCAAATCCAAACGAAACACATAATTTAGCTTCAAATCAATGCGAAGGAGCAGGTTTAGCTTCAAATCCATGCGAAACACATGGTTCAGCTGCAAATCAATGCGAAGTAGAAGGCAGAGCTTGAAATCCATGCGATACAAATGGTTTAGCTTCAAACACTTGTGATATACATGATTTAGCTTCAACTGCATTCGAAACAAACGAGTTAGCTTCAAATCCATGCGAAACACATGATTTAGCTTCAAATCAATGCGATGTAGAAGGCTTTGCTTCAAATCCATGCGAAACACATGGTTCAGCTGCAAATCAATGCGATGTAGAAGGTGTAGCTTCAAATCCATGCGAAACAAATGCTTTAGCTTCAAATACTTGCGATATAAATGATATAGTTTCAAATACAGGAGAAACAAACGAGTTAGCTTCAAATCCATGCAAAACAGACGATTTAGCTTCAATTCAATGCCAAGTAGAAGGCTTAGCTTCAAATCCATGCGAATGAATTGTGTAGCTGCAAATACTTGTGATATACATGATTTAGTTTCAACTACATGCGAAACAAACGAATTAGCTTCAAATCCATTCGGAACACAATATTTAGCGTGAAATCAATGCGAAGTAGAAGGCAGAGCTTCAAATCCATGCGATACAAATGGTTTAGCTTCAAATACTTGTGATATACATGATTTAGCTTCAACTGCATTCGAAGCAAACGAGTGAGCTCCAAATCCACGCGAAACACATGATTTAACTTCAAATCAGTGCGAAGTAGAAGGCTTAGCTTCAAATCCATGCGAATCTAATGGTTCGGCTTCAAATACTTGTGAAATGCATGATTTAGCTTCAACGGCATGCGAAACAACGAGTTACCTTCAAATCCACGCGAAACACATAATTTAGCTTCAAATCAATGCGAAGTAGCAGGTTTAGCTTCAAATCCATGCGAAACAAATGATTGAGCTTCCTACACTTGGGATATAGGTGATATAGCTTCAACTGCATGCGAAACAAATGAGTTACATTCAAATCCAAACGAAACACATAATTTAGCTTCAAATCAATGCGAAGGAGCAGGTTTAGCTTCAAATCCATGCGAAACAAATGATTGAGCTTCTTACACTTGGGATATAGATGATATAGCTTCAACTGCATGCGAAACAAATGAGTTACATTCAAATCCAAGCGAAACACATAATTCAGTTGCAAATCAATGCGATGTAGAAGGCTTAGCTTCAAATCCATGCAAAACACGTGATTCAGGATCCAATCAATGCGAAGTAGAAGGATCAGCTTCAAATCCATGCGAAACAAATGGTTTAGCTTCAATTACTTGCGATATAAATGATATAGCTTGAAATACAGGAGAAACAAACGAGTTAGATTCAAATCCATGCAAAACACACGATTTAGCTTCAATTCAATGCCAAGTAGAAGGCTTAGCTTCAAATCCAAGCGAATCAATTGTTTAGCTGCAAATACTTGTGATATACATGATTTAGTTTCAACTGCATGCGAAACAAACGAGTTAGCTTCAAATCCATTCGATACACAATATTTAGCGTCAAATCAATGCGAAGTAGAAGGCAGAGCTTCAAATCCATGCGATACAAATGGTTTAGTTTCAAATACTTGTGATATACATGGTTTAGCTTCAACTGCATTCGAAGCAAACGAATTAGCTTCAAATCCATGCAAAACACATAATTAAGCTTCAAATGCATGCGAAACACATGATTTATCTTCAAATCAGTGCGAAGTAGAAGGCTTAGCTTCAAATCCATGCGAATCTAATGGTTCGGCTTCCTACACTTGGGATATAGGAGATATAGCTTCAACTGTATGCGAAACAAATGAGTTACATTCAAATCCAAGCGAAACACATAATTTATCTTCAAATCAATGCGATGTAGAAGGTTTAGTCTCAAATTCAAGCGAAACAAATGATTTAGCTTCAAATACTTGCGATATAAGTGATATAGTTTCAAATGCAGGTGAAACGAACGAGTTAGCACCAATTACATGCGAAACAAATAATTTAGGTTCAGATGAATGCGAAGTAGAAGGCTTATCTTCAAATCCATGTGATACAAATGGTTTAGCTTCAAATACTTGTGATATACATGATTTAGATTCAACTGCATGCGAAACGAACGAGTTTGCTTCAAATACATGCGAAACACATGATTTTGCTTCAAATGAATGCGACGTAGAAGGCTTAGCTTCAAATCCGCGCGAATCAAATGATTTACATTCAAATACTTGCGATATAAGTGATATAGCTTCAAATGCAGGTGAAACAAACGAGTCAGCTTCAAATCCATGCGAAACACATGATTTAGCTTCAAATCAACGCGAAGTAGCAGGATGGCTTCAAATCTATGCGAAACAAATGATTTAGCATCAAGTACTTACGATATGAGTGATATAGCTTCAAATGCAGGCGAAACAAACGAGTTAGCTTCAAATCCATGCGAAACTCATGATTTAGCTTCAAATCAATGCGAATACCATGATTTAGCTTCAAATCAATGCGAAGTAGAAGGCTTTGCTTCAAATCCAGGCGGAACAAATGATTTAGCTTCAAATACTTGTGATGTACATGATTTAGCTTCAACTGCTTGCGAAACAAATGTGTTAGTTTCAAATCCATGCGAAACACATGATTTAGCTTGATAACAATGCGAAGTAGAAGGCTTAGCTACAAAACCATGCGAATCAAATGGTTTAGCACCAAATACTTCTGATATACATGATTTAGCTTCAACTGCATGCGAAACAAACGAGTTAGCTGCAAAATCCATGCGATACACATGATTTAGCTTCAAATCAATGCGATGTAGAAGGCTTAGCTTCAAATCCATGCAAAACATGTGATTTAGGATCCAATCAAAGCGAAGTAGAAGGCTTAGCTTCAAATCCATGCGAATCTAATGGTTCGGCTTCAAATACTTGTGAAATGCATGATTTAGCTTCAAATCAATACGATGTAGAAGGCTTAGCTTCAAATCCATTCAAAACACGTGATTTAGGATCCAATCAGTGCGAAGTAGAAGGCTTAGCTTCAAATCCATGCGAATCTAATGGTTCGGCTTCAAATACTTGTGAAATGCATGATTTAGCTTCAACGGCATGCGAAACAACGAGTTACTTTCAAATCCACGCGAAACACATAATTTAGCTTCAAATCAATCCGAAGTAGTAGGTTTAGCTTCAAATCCATGCGAAACAAATGATTGAGCTTCCTACACTTGGGATATAGGTGATATAGCTTCAACTGCATGCGAAACAAATGAGTTACATTCAAATCCAAACGAAACACATAATTTAGATTCAAATCAATGCGAAGGAGCAGGTTTAGCTTCAAATCCATGCGAAACACATGGTTCAGCTGCAAATCAATGCGAAGTAGAAGGCAGAGCTTGAAATCCATGCGATACAAATGGTTTAGCTTCAAACACTTGTGATATACATGATTTAGCTTCAACTGCATTCGAAACAAACGAGTTAGCTTCAAATCCATGCGAAACACATGATTTAGCTTCAAATCAATGCGATGTAGAAGGCTTTGCTTCAAATCCATGCGAAACACATGGTTCAGCTGCAAATCAATGCGATGTAGAAGGTGTAGCTTCAAATCCATGCGAAACAAATGCTTTAGCTTCAAATACTTGCGATATAAATGATATAGTTTCAAATACAGGAGAAACAAACGAGTTAGCTTCAAATCCATGCAAAACAGACGATTTAGCTTCAATTCAATGCCAAGTAGAAGGCTTAGCTTCAAATCCATGCGAATGAATTGTGTAGCTGCAAATACTTGTGATATACATGATTTAGTTTCAACTACATGCGAAACAAACGAATTAGCTTCAAATCCATTCGGAACACAATATTTAGCGTGAAATCAATGCGAAGTAGAAGGCAGAGCTTCAAATCCATGCGATTCAAATAGTTTAGCTTCAAATACTTGTGATATACATGATTTAGCTTCAACTGCATTCGAAGCAAACGAGTGAGCTCCAAATCCACGCGAAACACATGATTTAACTTCAAATCAGTGCGAAGTGGAAGGCTTAGCTTCAAATCCATGCGAATCTAATGGTTCGGCTTCAAATACTTGTGAAATGCATGATTTAGCTTCAACGGCATGCGAAACAACGAGTTACCTTCAAATCCACGCGAAACTCATAATTTAGCTTCAAATCAATGCGAAGTAGCAGGTTTAGCTTCAAATCCATGGAAACAAATGATTGAGCTTCCTACACTAGGGATATAGATGATGTAGCTTCAACTGCATGCGAAACAAATGAGTTACATTCAAATCCAAGCGAAACACATAATTCAGTTGCAAATCAATGCGATGTAGAAGGCTTAGCTTCAAATCCATGCAAAACACGTGATTCAGGATCCAATCAATGCGAAGTAGAAGGCTCAGCTTCAAATCCATGCGAAACAGATGGTTTAGCTTCAATTACTTGCGATATAAATGATACAGCTTGAAATACAGGAGAAACAAACGAGTTAGCTTCAAATCCATGCAAAACACACGATTTAGCTTCAATTCAATGCCAAGTAGAAGGCTTAGCTTCAAATCCAAGCGAATCAATTGTTTAGCTGCAAATACTTGTGATATACATGATTTAGTTTCAACTGCATTCGAAGCAAACGCTTTAGCTCCGAATCCACGCGAAACACATGATTTAGCTTCAAATCAATGCGAAGTAGCAGGTTTAGCTTCAAATCCATGCGAAAAACATGATTTAGCTTCAAATACTTGCAATATAAGTGATATAGTTTCAAATGCAGGCGAAAAGAACGAGTGAGCTTCAAATCCATGCGAAACACATGATTCAGCTGCAAATCAATGCGATGTAGAAGGTTTAGCTTCAAATCCATGCCAAACACATGATTTAGCTTCAAATCCATGGGATGTAAAAGGTTAAGCTTCAAATCCATGCGAAACACATTATTTAGGTGCAAATCAGTGCGAAGTAGAAGGCTCAGGTTCAAAGCCATGCGATTCAAATGGTTCATCTTCAAATACTTGTGAAAGACATGATTTAGCTTCAACTGCATGCGAAACAAACGAGTTACCTTCAAATCCACGCGAAACACATGATTTAGCTTCAAATCAATGCGATGTAGAAGGCTTAGCTTCAAATCCATGCAAAACATGTGATTTAGGATCCAATCAAAGCGAAGTAGAAGGCTTAGCTTCAAATCCATGCGAATCTAATGGTTCGGCTTCAAATACTTGTGAAATGCATGATTTAGCTTCAAATCAATACGATGTAGAAGGCTTAGCTTCAAATCCATGCAAAACACGTGATTTAGGATCCAATCAGTGCGAAGTAGAAGGCTTAGCTTCAAATCCATGCGAATCTAATGGTTCGGCTTCAAATACTTGTGAAATGCATGATTTAGCTTCAACGGCATGCGAAACAACGAGTTACCTTCAAATCCACGCGAAACACATAATTTAGCTTCAAATCAATCCGAAGTAGCAGGTTTAGCTTCAAATCCATGCGAAACAAATGATTGAGCTTCCTACACTTGGGATATAGGTGATATAGCTTCAACTGCATGCGAAACAAATGAGTTACATTCAAATCCAAACGAAACACATAATTTAGCTTCAAATCAATGCGAAGGAGCAGGTTTAGCTTCAAATCCATGCGAAACACATGGTTCAGCTGCAAATCAATGCGAAGTAGAAGGCAGAGCTTGAAATCCATGCGATACAAATGGTTTAGCTTCAAACACTTGTGATATACATGATTTAGCTTCAACTGCATTCGAAACAAACGAGTTAGCTTCAAATCCATGCGAAACACATGATTTAGCTTCAAATCAATGCGATGTAGAAGGCTTTGCTTCAAATCCATGCGAAACACATGGTTCAGCTGCAAATCAATGCGATGTAGAAGGTGTAGCTTCAAATCCATGCGAAACAAATGCTTTAGCTTCAAATACTTGCGATATAAATGATATAGTTTCAAATACAGGAGAAACAAACGAGTTAGCTTCAAATCCATGCAAAACAGACGATTTAGCTTCAATTCAATGCCAAGTAGAAGGCTTAGCTTCAAATCCATGCGAATGAATTGTGTAGCTGCAAATACTTGTGATATACATGATTTAGTTTCAACTACATGCGAAACAAACGAATTAGCTTCAAATCCATTCGGAACACAATATTTAGCGTGAAATCAATGCGAAGTAGAAGGCAGAGCTTCAAATCCATGCGATACAAATGGTTTAGCTTCAAATACTTGTGATATACATGATTTAGCTTCAACTGCATTCGAAGCAAACGAGTGAGCTCCAAATCCACGCGAAACACATGATTTAACTTCAAATCAGTGCGAAGTAGAAGGCTTAGCTTCAAATCCATGCGAATCTAATGGTTCGGCTTCAAATACTTGTGAAATGCATGATTTAGCTTCAACGGCATGCGAAACAACGAGTTACCTTCAAATCCACGCGAAACACATAATTTAGCTTCAAATCAATGCGAAGTAGCAGGTTTAGCTTCAAATCCATGCGAAACAAATGATTGAGCTTCCTACACTTGGGATATAGGTGATATAGCTTCAACTGCATGCGAAACAAATGAGTTACATTCAAATCCAAACGAAACACATAATTTAGCTTCAAATCAATGCGAAGGAGCAGGTTTAGCTTCAAATCCATGCGAAACAAATGATTGAGCTTCTTACACTTGGGATATAGATGATATAGCTTCAACTGCATGCGAAACAAATGAGTTACATTCAAATCCAAGCGAAACACATAATTCAGTTGCAAATCAATGCGATGTAGAAGGCTTAGCTTCAAATCCATGCAAAACACGTGATTCAGGATCCAATCAATGCGAAGTAGAAGGATCAGCTTCAAATCCATGCGAAACAAATGGTTTAGCTTCAATTACTTGCGATATAAATGATATAGCTTGAAATACAGGAGAAACAAACGAGTTAGATTCAAATCCATGCAAAACACACGATTTAGCTTCAATTCAATGCCAAGTAGAAGGCTTAGCTTCAAATCCAAGCGAATCAATTGTTTAGCTGCAAATACTTGTGATATACATGATTTAGTTTCAACTGCATGCGAAACAAACGAGTTAGCTTCAAATCCATTCGATACACAATATTTAGCGTCAAATCAATGCGAAGTAGAAGGCAGAGCTTCAAATCCATGCGATACAAATGGTTTAGTTTCAAATACTTGTGATATACATGGTTTAGCTTCAACTGCATTCGAAGCAAACGAATTAGCTTCAAATCCATGCAAAACACATAATTAAGCTTCAAATGCATGCGAAACACATGATTTATCTTCAAATCAGTGCGAAGTAGAAGGCTTAGCTTCAAATCCATGCGAATCTAATGGTTCGGCTTCCTACACTTGGGATATAGGAGATATAGCTTCAACTGTATGCGAAACAAATGAGTTACATTCAAATCCAAGCGAAACACATAATTTATCTTCAAATCAATGCGATGTAGAAGGTTTAGTCTCAAATTCAAGCGAAACAAATGATTTAGCTTCAAATACTTGCGATATAAGTGATATAGTTTCAAATGCAGGTGAAACGAACGAGTTAGCACCAATTACATGCGAAACAAATAATTTAGGTTCAGATGAATGCGAAGTAGAAGGCTTATCTTCAAATCCATGTGATACAAATGGTTTAGCTTCAAATACTTGTGATATACATGATTTAGATTCAACTGCATGCGAAACGAACGAGTTTGCTTCAAATACATGCGAAACACATGATTTTGCTTCAAATGAATGCGACGTAGAAGGCTTAGCTTCAAATCCGCGCGAATCAAATGATTTACATTCAAATACTTGCGATATAAGTGATATAGCTTCAAATGCAGGTGAAACAAACGAGTCAGCTTCAAATCCATGCGAAACACATGATTTAGCTTCAAATCAACGCGAAGTAGCAGGATGGCTTCAAATCTATGCGAAACAAATGATTTAGCATCAAGTACTTACGATATGAGTGATATAGCTTCAAATGCAGGCGAAACAAACGAGTTAGCTTCAAATCCATGCGAAACTCATGATTTAGCTTCAAATCAATGCGAATACCATGATTTAGCTTCAAATCAATGCGAAGTAGAAGGCTTTGCTTCAAATCCAGGCGGAACAAATGATTTAGCTTCAAATACTTGTGATGTACATGATTTAGCTTCAACTGCTTGCGAAACAAATGTGTTAGTTTCAAATCCATGCGAAACACATGATTTAGCTTGATAACAATGCGAAGTAGAAGGCTTAGCTACAAAACCATGCGAATCAAATGGTTTAGCACCAAATACTTCTGATATACATGATTTAGCTTCAACTGCATGCGAAACAAACGAGTTAGCTGCAAAATCCATGCGATACACATGATTTAGTTTCAAATCAATGCGAAGTAGAAGGCTTAGCTTTAAATCAATGCGATGTAGAAGGTTTAGCTTCAAATCCAAGGGAAACATATGATTTAGCTTCAAATACTTGCGATATAAGTGAAATAGATTCAAATACAGGCGAAACGAACGAGTTAGCTTCAAATCCATGCAAAACACTAGATTCAGCTGCAAATCAATGCGATGTAGAAGGTTTAGCTTCAAATCCATGCGAAACCAATGGTTTAGCTTCAAATACTTGTGATATACGTTATTTAGATTTAACTGAATGCGCATCGAACGAGTTAGCTTCAAATCCATGCGAAACACATGATTTAGCTGGAAATCAATGCGATGTAGGAGGTTTAGCTTCAAATCTATGCGAAACAAATGATTTAGCTTCAAATCAATGCGAAGTAGAAGGCTTAGCTTCAAATCCATGCGAAACAAATGGTTTAGCTAGAAATACTTGTGATATACATTATTTAGCTACAACTGCATGCGAAACAAACTTGTTAGCTTCAAATCCATGCGAAACACATGATTTAGCTTCAAATCAATGCGATGTAGAAGGTTTAGCTTCAAATCCATGCGAAACACATTATTTAGCTGCAAATCAGTGCGAAGTAGTAGGCTCATATTCAAATCAATGCGATTCAAATGGTTCATCTTCAAATACTTGTGAAAGACATGATTTAGCTTCAACTGCATGCGAAACAAACGAGTTAGCTTCAAATCCGTGCGAAACACATGATTTAGGTTCAAATCAATGCGATGTAGAAGGTTTAGCTTCAAATCCATGCAAAACACGTGATTTAGCTTCCTATTAATGCGAAGTAGAAGGCATAGCTTCAAATCTATGCGAAACAAATGGTTTAGCTTCAAATACTTGTGATATACGATATTTAGATTTAACTGCATGCGCAGCGAACGAGTTAGCTTCAAATCCATGCGAAACAGATGATTTAGCTGCAAATCAATGCGATGTAGAATGTTTAGCTTCAAATCCATGCCATTTACAAGATTTAGCTTCAAATCAATGCGATGTAGAAGGTTCAGCTTCAAATCCATGCGACACATATGATTTAGCTTCAAATACTTGCGATATACGTGATATAGCTTCGAAAGCAGGAGGAACAAACGAGGCAGCTTCAATTCCATGCGAAACACATTATTTAGCTGCAAATCAGTGCGAAGTAGTAGGCTCATTTTCGAATCAATGCGATTCAAATGGTTCATCTTCAAATACTTTTGAAAGACATGATTTAGCTTCAACTGCATGCGAAACAAACGAGTTAGCTTCAAATCCATGCGAAACGCATGATTTAGCTTCAAATCAATGCGATGTAGAAGGTTTAGCTTCAAATCCATGCGATACACAAGATTTAGCTTCAAATCCATGCGACACATATGATTTAGCTTCAAATACTTGCGATATAAGTGATATAGCTTCAAAAGCAGGAGGAACAAACGAGGTAGCTTCAATTCTGTGCGAAACAAATGATTTAGCATCAAATCAATGCGAAGTAGAAGGCTTAGCTTCAAATCCATGCGAAACAAATGGTTTAGCTACAAATACTTGTGATATACATTATTTAGCTACAACTGTATGCGAAACAAACGAGTTAGCTTCAAATCCATGCGAAACACATGATTTAGCTTCAAATCAATGCGATGTAGAAGGTTCAGCTTCAAATCCATGCAAAACACGTGATTTAGCTTCCAATTAATGCGAAGTAGAAGGCTTAGCTTCAAATCCATGCGAAACAAATGGTTTAGCTTCAAACCCATGCGAAACACATGATTTAGCTTCAAATGAATGCGATGTAGAAGGTTTAACATCAAATCCATGCGATACAAATGATTGAGCTTCAAACACTTGGGATAAATGTGATATAGCTTCAACTGCATGCGAATCAAACGAGTTACCTTCAAATCCACGCGAAACACATGATTTAGCTTCAAATCGTTATGATGTAGAAGGTTTAGCTTCAAGTTCATGCGAAACAAATGATTTAGCTTCAAATCAATGCGAAGTAAAAGTCTTAGCTTCAAATCCATGCGAAACGAATGATTTAGCATAAAATACTTGCGAATATAAGTGATATAGCTTGAAATGCAGGCGAAACAAACGAGTTACCTTCAGATCCATGCGAAACACATGATTTAGTTGCAAATCAATGCGATGTAGAGGGTTTAGCTTCAAATCCATGCGATACACAAGATTTGGCTTCAAATCAATGCGATGTAGAAAGTTCAGCTTCAAATCCATGCGACGCACATGATTTAGCTTCAAATACTTGCGAAATAAGTGATATAGCTTCAAAATCTGGAGGAACAGACGAGGTAGCTTCAATTCCATGCGAAACAAATGATTTAGCTTCAAATCAATGCGAAGTAGAGGGCTTAGCTTCAAATCCATGCGTAACAAATGGTTTAGCTACAAATACTTGTGATATACATTATTTAGCTACAACTGCATGCGAAACAAACGAATTAGCTTCAAATACGTGGGATACACATGATTTAGTTTCAAATCAATGCGATGTAGAAGGTTTAGCTTCAAATCCATGCGAAACAAATGGTTTAGCTACAAATACTTGTGATATACATTATTTAGCTACAACTTCATGCGAAACAAACGAGTTAGCTTCAAATCAATGCGAAACACATGATTTAGCTTCAAATCAATGCGATGTAGAAGTCTTATCTTCGAATCGATGCGAAAGGAATGGTTTTGCTACAAATACTTGTGATATACATGATTTAGTTTCAACTGCATGCGAAACAAACGAGTTAGCTTCAAATCTAAGCGGAACACACGATTTAGCTGCAAATCAATGTGAAGTAGTAGTCTTATTTTCGAATCCATGCGAGTCAAATGGTTTAGCTTCAAATACTTGTGATATACATGATTTAGCTTCAACTGCATGCGAAACAAACGAGTTAGCTTCAAATCCAAGCGGAACACATGACTTAGCTTCAAATCAATGCGAAGTAGAATTCTTATCTTCGAATCGATGCGAAACGAATGGTTTTGCTTCAAATACTTGTGATATACATGATTTAGATTCAACTGCATGCGAAAGAAACGAGTGGGTTTCACATCCAATGGAAACACATGATTTCACTTCAAATCAATGCGAAGTAGAAGGCTTAGCTTCAAATCAATGCGAAACAAATCGTTTAGCTTCAAATACTTGTGATATACATGATACAGCTTCAACTGCATGCGAAACAAACCAGTTAGCTTCAAATCCAAGCGGAACAAATGATTTAGCTTCAAATCAATGCGAAGTAGAAGTCTTATCTTCGAATCCATGCGAAACAAATGGTTTTGCTTCATATACTTGTGATATACATGATTTAGCTTCAACTGCTTGCGAAACAAATGTGTTAGTTTCAAATCCATGCGAAACACTGTTACGTCTCCCGACGTTTGATTAAGAACAATTACCATATAATTACACGAATAAATATAAAATAAGTAAATATGTGTTCACCTTATCATCGTAAGAATAGATACACACTCAGTTACATACCCACCTTGATAAGACACTACAGAACTCTACGTTAACTACACTTCTTTACCGACCTTATGGAACCCACCGAACTCTACTATACCGACAATACTAAGCCGCACTTAAGTAACAATTATAACATAACCCGTAGCGTTAGTACTTAAGTAACATTAGAACATAACTCGTGGCGTTATTATTTAAGCAACATTTACAACATAACTCGTCAGTAAGACATATTCTAAGTACCCACAATTGCGCGCGGACTGGTGTTACGTCAGTCCGCTGAACGTAGCATCCCCGATCCGAGCGCTCCGTTGCCATGGAGACCTCCCTCCACGACGACCGAAACTACCAAGATGGCGGCGGGTCGCAGCCGAGAAGGATCCATGCGGAACCGAGCAGAACAGTTCCGCATCCAACCTCTACGACTCGACTTCTCAGCTCCCAACCGGGGAGACCTTTTCGGTTCCATCTCAAGTCAAGCTCTCTTCGATTATAACGTTAGAAATTTTATTCGTAGGAAGTAAGAACGCGCTTTGTACTTTATATTATAATAGAATATATTAGATTTAGTTACTACTCAACTCAATTCATTATCCCAACGTCCACTACTAACATTAGGATTATCTCGGCTTCGCTTATCTTTATTACTTCGAACGTTAGCGTAGCACCTTTAGAAAGCGTGTGTACTGGACTTTCACCATAAGCCCTACACGCCACCGAAGCTGCGAATTTAACTTGGTCTTTCCCGAAAGCGTGTGTACTGGGCATTCACCGCATGTCCTGCACGCCTCCGGAAAGAAACTGGACTCGCGTTATACTAGGTTATTCTATTGTGCATACATGCCGCATCAATCTGGACGCAGGGCCTATCTAAAGAAGCTTCTTCGTGAGTTCTCTCGAGTCCCGTGCGAGTCTAAAATAATTTATCGGTCGCGTATTGTGGAAATAGTTAGTCACATACCGCGAGTAGACCCGGAAACGCGCGAGGTTGTTTATACTGAGGAAATAAGCTTCGTTCAAGAATATCGCGCTCCGCGTGGAAGCCGTCCTGCATCCGGAGATCACTTCACTGAAACCCCGATCGAGCCACCAACCGCCAACGCCCAGGAAAATCTCGACGACGCCGGGGCCTGCCAATAACATCCTCTACATCAAATCAGGACGAACACCGATCCAGGGGACGAGCGGAGGAAACGAGGTAAGTGCAGTGTAAGCATCCCTTATACAGCCGAGTTGACGGGTCGTGAGACCCTGTAATACGCGAACGGTACGCGTCGCGTGTACAAAACGGTGGTTCGAAATACGTCTTGTTTCCGCGGTCCGTAGAAAAATTATATATATTTTTCGGAACGTCTACCGCGGGACGTAACAACACATGATTTAGCTTGATATCATTGCGAAGTAGAAGGCTTAGCTTGAAATCCATGCGAATCAAATGGTTTAGCTCCAAATACTTCGGATATACATGATTTAGCTTCAACTGCAGGCGTAACAAACGAGTTAGCTTCAAAACCATGCGAAACATATGATTTAGATTCAAATACTTGCGATATAAGTGATATAGCTTCAAATGCAGACGAATCAAACAAGTTAGCTTCAAAAGCAATGCGATACACATGACTTAGCTTCAAATCAATGCGAAACTCATGATTTAGCTTCAAATCAATGCGAACTAGATGTCTTAGCTTCAAAACCATGCGTAACAAATGATTTAGCTTCAAATCAATGCGAAGTAGATGGCTTCTCTTCAAATCCATGCGAAACGAAAGATTTAGCTTTAAATACTTGCGAATATAAGTGATATACCTTCAAATACAGGCGACACAAACGAGTTTGCTTCAAATCCATGCGAAATACATGATTTAGCTTCAAATCCAAGCGAAACACATGATTTAGCTTCAAATCAATGCGATGTAGAAGGTTTAGCTTCAAATCTGTGCGAAACAAATGATTTAGCTTCAAATATTCTCGATATTTGTGATATAGCTTCCAATGCAGAAGAAACAATCGAGTTAGTTTTAAATCCATGCGAAACAAATGATTTAGTTTCAAATCAATTCCTAGTGGATGGATTAGGTTCAAATCCATGCGAAACAAATCATTTAGCTTCAAATGGTTGACATATAAGTGATATAGCTTCAAATGCAGACGAATCAAACGAGTTAGCTTCAAAAGCCATGCGATTCACATGATTTAGCTTCAAATCAATGCGAAACTAATGATTCAGCTTCAAATCAATGCGAACTAGATGTCTTAGCTTCAAAACCATGCGAAACAAATGATTTAGCTTCAAATCAATGCGAAGTAGAAGGCTTATATTCAAAACCATGCGAAACGAAAGATTTAGCTTTAAATACTTGAGAATATAAGGGATACACCTACAAATGCATGCGAAACAAACGAGAAAGCTTCAAATTCTTGCGATATAAATGACACAGCTTCAAATGCAGACCAAACAAACGAGTTTGCTTCAAATCCATGCGAAACACATGATTTATATGCAAATCAATGCGACGTAGAATGCTTATCTTCAAATCCATGCGAAACATATGATTTAGCTTCAAATACTTGCGATATAAGTGATATAGCTTCAAATGCAGACGAATCAAACGAGTTAGCTTCAAAAGCCATGCGATAAACATGATTTAGCTTCAACTGCATGCGAAACAAACGAGTTAGCTTCAACTACAAAGGAAAGACATGATTTCACTTCAAATCAATGGGAAGTAGAAGGCTTAGATTCAAATCAATGCGAAACAAATGGTTTAGCTTCAAATACTTGTGACATACATGATTTAGCTTCAACTGCATGCGAAACAAACGAATAAGCTTCAAATCCATGCGAAACACATGATTTAGCTTCCAATTCATGCGAAACACATGGTTTAGCTTCAAATACATGCGAATCAAATGGTTTATCTTCAAATACTTGTGATATACATGATTTAGTTTCAACTGCATGCGAAACAAACGAGTTAGCTTCAAATCTAAGCGGAACACACGATTTAGCTGCAAATCAATGTGAAGTAGTAGTCTTATTTTCGAATCCATGCGAGTCAAATGGTTTAGCTTCAAATACTTGTGATATACATGATTTAGCTTCAACTGCATGCGAAACAAACGAGTTAGCTTCAAATCCAAGCGGAACACATGACTTAGCTTCAAATCAATGCGAAGTAGAATTCTTATCTTCGAATCGATGCGAAACGAATGGTTTTGCTTCAAATACTTGTGATATACATGATTTAGATTCAACTGCATGCGAAAGAAACGAGTGGGTTTCACATCCAATGGAAACACATGATTTCACTTCAAATCAATGCGAAGTAGAAGGCTTAGCTTCAAATCAATGCGAAACAAATCGTTTAGCTTCAAATACTTGTGATATACATGATACAGCTTCAACTGCATGCGAAACAAACCAGTTAGCTTCAAATCCAAGCGGAACAAATGATTTAGCTTCAAATCAATGCGAAGTAGAAGTCTTATCTTCGAATCCATGCGAAACAAATGGTTTTGCTTCATATACTTGTGATATACATGATTTAGCTTCAACTGCTTGCGAAACAAATGTGTTAGTTTCAAATCCATGCGAAACACTGTTACGTCTCCCGACGTTTGATTAAGAACAATTACCATATAATTACACGAATAAATATAAAATAAGTAAATATGTGTTCACCTTATCATCGTAAGAATAGATACACACTCAGTTACATACCCACCTTGATAAGACACTACAGAACTCTACGTTAACTACACTTCTTTACCGACCTTATGGAACCCACCGAACTCTACTATACCGACAATACTAAGCCGCACTTAAGTAACAATTATAACATAACCCGTAGCGTTAGTACTTAAGTAACATTAGAACATAACTCGTGGCGTTATTATTTAAGCAACATTTACAACATAACTCGTCAGTAAGACATATTCTAAGTACCCACAATTGCGCGCGGACTGGTGTTACGTCAGTCCGCTGAACGTAGCATCCCCGATCCGAGCGCTCCGTTGCCATGGAGACCTCCCTCCACGACGACCGAAACTACCAAGATGGCGGCGGGTCGCAGCCGAGAAGGATCCATGCGGAACCGAGCAGAACAGTTCCGCATCCAACCTCTACGACTCGACTTCTCAGCTCCCAACCGGGGAGACCTTTTCGGTTCCATCTCAAGTCAAGCTCTCTTCGATTATAACGTTAGAAATTTTATTCGTAGGAAGTAAGAACGCGCTTTGTACTTTATATTATAATAGAATATATTAGATTTAGTTACTACTCAACTCAATTCATTATCCCAACGTCCACTACTAACATTAGGATTATCTCGGCTTCGCTTATCTTTATTACTTCGAACGTTAGCGTAGCACCTTTAGGAAGCGTGTGTACTGGACTTTCACCATAAGCCCTACACGCCACCGAAGCTGCGAATTTAACTTGGTCTTTCCCGAAAGCGTGTGTACTGGGCATTCACCGCATGTCCTGCACGCCTCCGGAAAGAAACTGGACTCGCGTTATACTAGGTTATTCTATTGTGCATACATGCCGCATCAATCTGGACGCAGGGCCTATCTAAAGAAGCTTCTTCGTGAGTTCTCTCGAGTCCCGTGCGAGTCTAAAATAATTTATCGGTCGCGTATTGTGGAAATAGTTAGTCACATACCGCGAGTAGACCCGGAAACGCGCGAGGTTGTTTATACTGAGGAAATAAGCTTCGTTCAAGAATATCGCGCTCCGCGTGGAAGCCGTCCTGCATCCGGAGATCACTTCACTGAAACCCCGATCGAGCCACCAACCGCCAACGCCCAGGAAAATCTCGACGACGCCGGGGCCTGCCAATAACATCCTCTACATCAAATCAGGTCGAACACCGATCCAGGGGACGAGCGGAGGAAACGAGGTAAGTGCAGTGTAAGCATCCCTTATACAGCCGAGTTGACGGGTCGTGAGACCCTGTAATACGCGAACGGTACGCGTCGCGTGTACAAAACGGTGGTTCGAAATACGTCTTGTTTCCGCGGTCCGTAGAAAAATTATATATATTTTTCGGAACGTCTACCGCGGGACGTAACAACACATGATTTAGCTTGATATCATTGCGAAGTAGAAGGCTTAGCTTGAAATCCATGCGAATCAAATGGTTTAGCTCCAAATACTTCGGATATACATGATTTAGCTTCAACTGCAGGCGTAACAAACGAGTTAGCTTCAAAACCATGCGAAACATATGATTTAGATTCAAATACTTGCGATATAAGTGATATAGCTTCAAATGCAGACGAATCAAACAAGTTAGCTTCAAAAGCAATGCGATACACATGACTTAGCTTCAAATCAATGCGAAACTCATGATTTAGCTTCAAATCAATGCGAACTAGATGTCTTAGCTTCAAAACCATGCGTAACAAATGATTTAGCTTCAAATCAATGCGAAGTAGATGGCTTCTCTTCAAATCCATGCGAAACGAAAGATTTAGCTTTAAATACTTGCGAATATAAGTGATATACCTTCAAATACAGGCGACACAAACGAGTTTGCTTCAAATCCATGCGAAATACATGATTTAGCTTCAAATCCAAGCGAAACACATGATTTAGCTTCAAATCAATGCGATGTAGAAGGTTTAGCTTCAAATCTGTGCGAAACAAATGATTTAGCTTCAAATATTCTCGATATTTGTGATATAGCTTCCAATGCAGAAGAAACAATCGAGTTAGTTTTAAATCCATGCGAAACAAATGATTTAGTTTCAAATCAATTCCTAGTGGATGGATTAGGTTCAAATCCATGCGAAACAAATCATTTAGCTTCAAATGGTTGACATATAAGTGATATAGCTTCAAATGCAGACGAATCAAACGAGTTAGCTTCAAAAGCCATGCGATTCACATGATTTAGCTTCAAATCAATGCGAAACTAATGATTCAGCTTCAAATCAATGCGAACTAGATGTCTTAGCTTCAAAACCATGCGAAACAAATGATTTAGCTTCAAATCAATGCGAAGTAGAAGGCTTATATTCAAAACCATGCGAAACGAAAGATTTAGCTTTAAATACTTGAGAATATAAGGGATACACCTACAAATGCATGCGAAACAAACGAGAAAGCTTCAAATTCTTGCGATATAAATGACACAGCTTCAAATGCAGACCAAACAAACGAGTTTGCTTCAAATCCATGCGAAACACATGATTTATATGCAAATCAATGCGACGTAGAATGCTTATCTTCAAATCCATGCGAAACATATGATTTAGCTTCAAATACTTGCGATATAAGTGATATAGCTTCAAATGCAGACGAATCAAACGAGTTAGCTTCAAAAGCCATGCGATAAACATGATTTAGCTTCAACTGCATGCGAAACAAACGAGTTAGCTTCAACTACAAAGGAAAGACATGATTTCACTTCAAATCAATGGGAAGTAGAAGGCTTAGATTCAAATCAATGCGAAACAAATGGTTTAGCTTCAAATACTTGTGACATACATGATTTAGCTTCAACTGCATGCGAAACAAACGAATAAGCTTCAAATCCATGCGAAACACATGATTTAGCTTCCAATTCATGCGAAACACATGGTTTAGCTTCAAATACATGCGAATCAAATGGTTTATCTTCAAATACTTGTGATATACATGATTTAGCTTCAACTGCAAGCAAAACAAACGAGTTAGCTTCAAATACAAGCGGAACACATGATTTAGCTTAAAATCAATGCGAAGTAGAAGTCTTATATTCGAATACATGCTAGACAAATGGTTTAGCTTCAAATACTTGTGATATACATGATTTAGCTTCAACTGTATGCGAAACAAACGAGTAAGCTTCTAATCCAAGCGGAACACATGACTTAGCTTCAAATCAATGCGAAGTAGAAGTCTTATCTTCGAATCGATGCGAAAGGAATGGTTTTGCTACAAATACTTGTGATATACATGATTTAGTTTCAACTGCATGCGAAACAAACGAGTTAGCTTCAAATCTAAGCGGAACACACGATTTAGCTGCAAATCAATGTGAAGTAGTAGTCTTATTTTCGAATCCATGCGAGTCAAATGGTTTAGCTTCAAATACTTGTGATATACATGATTTAGCTTCAACTGCATGCGAAAGAAACGAGTGGGTTTCACATCCAATGGAAACACATGATTTCACTTCAAATCAATGCGAAGTAGAAGGCTTAGCTTCAAATCAATGCGAAACAAATCGTTTAGCTTCAAATACTTGTGATATACATGATACAGCTTCAACTGCATCCGAAACAAACCAGTTAGCTTCAAATCCAAGCGGAACAAATGATTTAGCTTCAAATCAATGCGAAGTAGAAGTCTTATCTTCGAATCGATGCGAAACGAATGGTTTTGCTTCAAATACTTGTGATATACATGATTTAGATTCAACTGCATGCGAAAGAAACGAGTGGGTTTCACATCCAATGGAAACACATGATTTCACTTCAAATCAATGCGAAGTAGAAGGCTTAGCTTCAAATCAATGCGAAACAAATCGTTTAGCTTCAAATACTTGTGATATACATGATACAGCTTCAACTGCATGCGAAACAAACCAGTTAGCTTCAAATCCAAGCGGAACAAATGATTTAGCTTCAAATCAATGCGAAGTAGAAGTCTTATCTTCGAATCCATGCGAAACAAATGGTTTTGCTTCATATACTTGTGATATACATGATTTAGCTTCAACTGCATGCGAAACAAACGAGTTAGCTTCAAATCCAAGCGGAACACATGATTTAACTTCAAATAAATGCGAAGTAGAAGTCGTATCTTCGAATCGATGCGAAACAAATGGTTTAGCTTCAAATATTTGTGATATACATGATTTGGCTTCAACTGCATGCGAAACAAACGAGTTAGCTTCAAATGCACGCGAAACAATTGAGTTAGCTACAAATCCATACGAATCACATGAATTAGCTTCAGATGAATGCGAAGTAGACGGCTTAGCTTCAAATCCATGCGAAACGAATGGTTTAGCTTCAATTACTTGCGAATATAAGTGATATAGCTTCAAATGTAGGCAAAACAAACGAGTTAGCTTCAAATCCATGCGAAACAAATGGTTTAGCTTCAAATACTTGTGATTTACGTTATTTAGATTTAACTGCATGCGCATCGAACGAGTTAGCTTCAAATCCATGCGGAACACATGATTTAGTTGCCAAATCAATGCGTTTTAGAAGGTTTAGCTTCAAATCCATGCGATACACAAGATTTAGCTTCAAATCAATGCGATGTAGTAGGTAGAGCTTCAAATCCATGCGACACATATGATTTAGCTTCAAATGCTTGCGATATAAGTGATATAGCTTCAAAAGCAGGATCAACAAACGAGGCAGCTTCAATTCCATGCGAAACAAATGAATTAGCTTCAAATCAATGCGAAGTAGAAGGCTTAGCATCAAATCCATGCGAAACAAATGGTTTAGTTACAAATACTTGTGATATACATTATTTAGCTACAACTGCATGTGAAACAAACGAGTTAGCTTCAAATCCATGCGAAACACATAATTTAGCTTCAAATCAATGCGATGTAGAAGGTATAGCTTCAAATCCATGCGAAACAAATGATTTAGCATCAGATACTTGCGATATGATTGATATAGCTTCAAATGCAGGAGAAACAAACGAGTTAGCTTCAAATACATGCGAAACACATGATTTAGCTGCAAATCAATGCGTTGTAGAAGGCTTAGCTCCAAATCAAAGGGAAACAAATGATTTAGCTTCAGATGCTTGCGATATAAGTGATATAGCTTCAAATGCTGACGAAACAAACGAGTTAGCTTCAAATCAATGCGAAACACATGGCTTAGCTTAATGTTCATGCGAAACAAGTAGTTCAGCTTAAAATACTTGTGATATACATAATTTAGCTTCAACTACAGGTGAAATAGACGTGTCAGCTTCAAATCCAAGGGAAACACATGATTTAGCTTCAAATCAATGCGATGTAGAAGATTTAGCTACAAAATCCGTGCGAAACAGATGATTTAGCTTCAAATACTTGTGATATACATGATATAGCTTCAACTGCATGCGATACAAACGAGTTAACTTGAAATCCAAGCGAAACATATGATTTAGCTTCATATCAATGCGAAGTAGAGGCTTAGCTTCAAATCCATGCGAAACAAATGATTTAGCTTTAGATACTTGCAATATAAGTGATATAGCTTCAAATGCTGGCGAATCAAACGAGTTAGCTGCAAATCCATGCGAAACACATGATTTAACTTCAAATCAATGCGAAGTAGAAGGCTTAGATTCAAATCAATGCGAAACAAATGGTTTAGCTTCAAATACTTGTGACATACATGATTTAGCTTCAACTGCATGCGAAACAAACGTGTAAGCTTCAAATCCATGCGAATCACATGATTTAGCTTCAAATGAATGCGAAGTAGAAGTCTTAGCTTCAAATCCATGCGAAACAAATGATTTAGATTCAAATGAATACGAAGTAGAAGGCTTATCTTCAAATCCATGCGAAACGAAAGATTTAGCTTTAAATACTTGCGAAAATAAGTGATATAGCTTCAAATACAGGCTACACAAACGAGTTTGCTTCAAATCCATTCGAAGCACGTGATTTAGCTTCATATCAATGCGAAGTGGAAGGCTTAGCTTCAAATCCATGCGACACAACTGATTGTCCATCAAATACTTGCGAATATGAGGGATACACCTTCAAATGCAGACAAAACAAACGAGTTAGCTTCACATCCGTGCGAAGCACATGATTTAGCTTCAAACCAATGCGATGTAGAAGGTTTAGCTTCAAATCCGCGCGAAACACATGATTTAGCTTCAAACCAATGCGATGTAGAAGGTTTAGCTTCAATTCCGCGCGAAAAAAATGATTTACATTCAAATACTTGCGATATAAGTGATATAGCTTCAAATGCAGGAGAGACAAATGAGTTACCTTCAAATCCACGCGAAACACATGATTTAGGTTCAAATCAATGCGAAGTAAAAGGCTCATCTTCAAATCCATGCGAAACAAATGGATTAGCTTCAACTACTTGTGATATACATGATTTAGCTTCAACTGCAGGCGATATAAGTGATATAGCTTCAAATGCAGACGAAACAAACGAGTTAGCTTCAAATCCATGCGAAACACATGATTTATATGCAAATCAATGCGACGTAGGAGGCTTAGCATCAAATCCATGCAGAACAAATGATTTAGCTTCATATACTTGTGATATAAGTGATATAGATTCAACTGTAGGCGTAACAAACGAGTTAGCTTCTAATCCATGCGAAACATATGATTTAGATTCAAATACTTGCGAAATAAGTGATATAGCTTCAAATGCAGACGAATCAATGAATATAAGATATATAGCTTCAAATACAGGCGACACAAACGAGTTTGCTTCAAATCCATGCGAAACACGTGATTTAGCTTCATATCAATGCAAAGTAGAAGGCTTAGCTTCAAATCTATGCGACACAACTGATTGACCATCAAATACTTGCGATATAAATGATATAGCTTCAAATGCAGGCGAAACAAACGAGTTAGCTTCAAATCCATGCGAAACACATGATTTAGGTGCAAATCAATGAAACGTAGAAGGCTTAGCTTCAAATTCATGGGACACGAGTGATTCAGCTTCAAATACTTGCGAATATGAGGGATACACCTTCAAATACATGCGAAACAAACGAGAAAGCTTCAAATACTTGCGATATAAATGAAACAGCTTCAAATGCAGACAAAACAGACGAGTTAGCTTCACATCCGTGCGAAACACATGATTTAGCTTCATATCCAAAGGAAACACATGATTTAGCTACAAATCAATGCGATGTAGAAGGTTTAGCTTCAAATCCATGCGAAACAAATGGTTTAGCTTCAACTACTTGTGATAACATGATTTAGTTTCAACTGCATGCGAAACAATCGAGCTAGCTTCAAATACATGCGAAACACATGATTTAGCTTCAAACCAATGCGATGTAGAAAGTTTAGCTTCAAATCCGCGCGAAACAAATGATTTACATTCAAATACTTGTGATATAAGTGATTTAGCTTCAAATGCAGGAGAGCCAAATGAGTTAGCTTCAAATCCACGCGAACCACATGATTTAGCTACAAATCAATGCGAAGTAGAAGGCTCATCTTCAAATCCATGCGAAACAAATGGTTTAGCTTCAACTACTTGTGATATACATGACTTAGCTTCAACTGCAGGCGATATAAGTGATATAGCTTCAAATGCAGACGAAACAAACGAGTTAGCTTCAAATCCATGCGAAACACATGATTTATATGCAAATCAATGCGACGTAGGAGGCTTAGCATCAAATCCATGCAGAACAAATGATTTAGCTTCATATACTTGTGATATAAGTGATATAGATTCAACTGTAGGCGTAACAAACGAGTTAGCTTCTAATCCATGCGAAACATATGATTGAGATTCAAATACTTGCGAAATAAGTGATATAGCTTCAAATGCAGACGAATCAATGAATATAAGATATATAAATACAGGCGACACAAACGAGTTTGCTTCAAATCCATGCGAAACACGTGATTTAGCTTCATATCAATGCAAAGTAGAAGGCTTAGCTTCAAATCTATGCGACACAACTGATTGACCATCAAATACTTGCGATATAAATGATATAGCTTCAAATGCATGCGAAACAAACGAGTTAGCTTCAAATCCATGCGAAACACATAATTTGGCTTCAAATCAATGCGTAGTAGAAGGCTTAACTTCAAATCCATGCGAATCAAATGGTTTAGCTTCAAATACTTGTGATAAACATGATTTAGATTCAACTGCATGCGAAACAAACGTGTTAGCTTCAAATCCATGCGAAACACATGATTTAGCTTGATATGAATGCGAGGTAGAAGGGTTAGCTTCAAATCCATGCGAATCAAATGGTTTAGCTTCAAATATTTGTGATATACATGATGTAGCTTCAACTGCATGCGAAACAAACGTGTTAGTTTCAAATCCATGCGAAACACATGATTTAGCTTGATATGAATGCGAGGTAGAAGGATTAGCTTCAAATCAATGCGAATTAAATGGTTTAGCTTCAAATATTTGTGATATACATGATTTAGCTTCAACTGCATGCGAAACAAACGTGTCAGTTTCAAATCCATGCGAAACACATGATTTAGCGTGATATGAATGCGGAGTAGAAGGCTTATCTTCAAATCAATGCGAACCAACTGGTTTATCTTCAAATACTTGCGATATAAATGAGATAGTTTCAAATGCAGGCGAAACAATAGCGTTAGCTTGAAATCCATGGAAACACATGATTTAGTTTCAAATCATTGCGAAGTAGGAGACTTAGCTTCAAATCCATGAAAAACAACTGATGTAGCTTCAAATACTTGCGATATAAGTGATATAGCTTCAAATGCAGGCGAAACGAACGAGTTAGTTTCAAATCCATGCGAAACACATGATTTAGCTACAAATCAATGCGAAGTAGAAGGCTCATCTTCAAATCCATGCGAAACAAATTGTTTAGCTTCAAATACTTGCGATATAAGTGATATAGCTTCAAATGCAGGAATGACAAATGAGTTAGCTTCAAATCCATGCGAAACACATGATTTGGATTCTAATCAATGCGAAGTAGAAGGCTTAACTTCAAATCCATGCGAATCAAATGGTTTAGCTTCAAATACTTGCAAATGTAAGTGATATAGCTTCAAATGCAGGCGAAGCAAATGAGTTAGCTTCAAATTCATGCAAAACACATGATTAAGCTTCAAATGCATGCGAAACACATGATTTATCTTCAAATTCAGGCGAAACACGTGGTTTAGCATCAAATACATGCGAAACAAATTGTTTAGCCGTAGATACTTATGCTATACATGATTTAGCTTCAACTGCATGCGAAACAAACGAGTTAACTTCAAATCCATGTTAAACACATGATTTAGTTTCAACTTCATGACAAAAACATGGGTTAGCCTCATATATTTGCGAAACAAATGGTTTAGATTCAGATACTTGTGATAAACATGATTTAGCTTCAATTGCATGCGGAACAAACGAGTTAGCTTCAAATCCATGCGAAACACATGATTTAGCTTCAAGTTCATGACAAAAAAATGGGTTAGCTTCATATATTTGCGAAACAAATGATTTAGATTCAGATACTTGTGATAAACATGATTTAGCCTCAACTGCATTCGAAGCAATCGAGTTAGCTCCGAATCCACGCGAAACACATTATTTAGCTTCAAAACAATGCGAATTAGAAGGCTTAGCTTCAAATCCGTGAGAATCAAATGGTGTAGCTTCAAATCAATGCGATGTAGAAGGTTTAGCTTCAAATCCATGCGAAACAAATTATTTAGTTTCAACCACTTGAGATATACATGATTTAGCTTGAACTGCATTCGTAATAAACGAGTTAGCTGCAAATCCATGGGAAATACTTGTTTTAGCTTCAAATCAATTCGAAGTAGAAGGCTTAGCTTCAAATCCAAGCGAGACACATGATTTAGCTTCAAATCAATGCATAGTAGAAGGCTTAGCTTCAAATCCATGCGAAACGAATGATTTAGCTTCAAATACTTGCGGTGTAAATGTAATAGCTTCAAATGCAGACTAAACAAACGAGTTAGCTTCAAATGCGGGCCAAACAAATGATTTAGCTACAAACACTCTCGATATTAGTGATATAGCTTCAAATGAATACGAAACAAACGAGATAGCTTCAAATCCAAGCGAAACAGACGATTTAGCTTCAAATCAATGCGAAGTAGAAGGCTTAGCTTCTAATCCATGCGAAACGAATGATTTAGCTTCAAATACTTGCGGTATAAATGTAGTAGCTTCAAATGCAGACTAAACAAACGAGTTAGCTTCAAATGCGGGCCAAACAAATGATTTAGCTACAAACACTCTCGATATTAGTGATATAGCTTCAAATGAATACGAAACAAACGAGATAGCTTCAAATCCACGAGAAACACACGATTTAGCTTCTGATCAATGCGAAGTAGAAGGCTTAGCTTCAAATCCATGCAAAACACGTGATGTAGCTTCCAATCAATGCAAAGTAGAAGGCTTAGCTTCAAATCCATGCGTAACACATGATTTACCTTCAAATACTTGCGATATAAATGATATAGCTTCAAATGCAGGCGGAACAAACGAGTTTTCTTCAGATCCATGCGAAACACATGATTTAGATTCTAATCAATACGAAGTAGAAGGCTTAGCTTCAAATCCATGCGAATCATATGATTTAGCTTCAAATCAATGCGAAGTAGAAGGCTTAGCTTCAAATCCATGCGAAACGAATGATTTAGCATCAAAAACTTGTGAAAAACATGATTTAGCTTCAACTGCATTCGAAGCAAACGAGTTAGCTCCGAATCCACGCGAAACACATTATTTAGCTTCAAAGCAATGCGAATTAGAAGGCTTAGCTTCAAATACTTACGAATATAAGTGATATAGCTGCAAATGCTGGCGAAACAAACGAGATACCTTCAAATCCATGCGAAACACATGATTTAGCTTCAAATCAATGCGAATATAAATAATATAACTTCAAGTGCAGGCGAAACAAACGAGTTAGCTACAAATCCATGTGTAACACACGATTCAGCTTCAAATCAATGCGAAGTAGAAGACTTAGCTTCAAATCCATGAGAAACAAATGATTTCGCTGCAAATCAATGCGATGTAGAAGGTCTAGCTTCAAATCCAAGCGAAACAAATGATTTGGCTTCAGATACTTGCGATATAAGTGATATAGATTCAAATGCAGGAGAAACAAACGAGTTAGATCCATATCTATGCGAAACAGCTGATTTAGCTTCAAATCAATGCGAAGTAGAAGGCTTAGATTCAAATCCATGCGGAACAAATGATTTATCTTCAAATACTTGTGATTTAAGTGATATAGATTCAACTGCAGGCGAAACAAACGAGATAGCTTCAAATCCATGCGAAACAAATGGTTTTGCTTCAAATACTTGTGATATACATGATTCAGGTTCAACTACATGCGAAACAAACGAGCTAGCTTCAAATCCCAGCGCAACACAAGTTTTAGCTTCAAATAAATGCGAAGTAGAAGGCTTATATTCAAATCCATGCGAAACAGATGGTTTAGTTTCAAATACTTGTGATATACATGATTTAACTTCAAATGGATGTGAAACAAACGAGTTAGCTTCAAATCCAAGGGAAACAAATGATTTAGCTTCAAAACCATGCGATGTAGAACGCTTAGCTTCAAATCCATGCGAAACAAATGATTTACCTTGAAATACTTACGGCATAAATGATTCAGCTTCAAATAAATGCGAAGTAAAAGGCCTAGCTTCAAATACATGCGAATCAAATGGTGTATCTTCAAATTCGTGCGAAACACATGGGTTATCTTCATATTCTTGCGAAACAAATGGTTTGGATTCATTACTTGTGATAAACATGATTTAGCTTCAACTGCAGGAGAAACAAACGAGTTAGCTTCAAATCCAAGGGAAACAAATGATTTAGCTTCAAAACAATGCGATGTAGAAGGCTTAGCTTCAAATCCATGCGAAACAAATGATTTACCTTGAATTACTTACGACGTAAATGTTTAAGCTTCAAATAAATACGAAGTAAAAGGCTTAGCTTCAACTACATGCTAATCAAATGGTTTAGCTTCAAATACTTGTGATATACATGATTCAGCTTCAACTGCATGCCAACCAAACGAGTTAGCTTCAAATCCATGCGAAACACATGATTTAGCTTCAAATCAATGCGAAGTAGAAGTCTTATCTTCGAATCCATGCGAAACAATTGGTTTTGCTTCAAATACTTGTGATGTACATAATTTAGCTTCAACTGCATGCGAAAGAAACGAGTTAGCTTCAAATCCATGCGAAACACATGATTTAGCATCAAATCAATGCAAAGTAGATGTCTTATCTTCGAATCCATGCGAAACAAATGGTTTTGCTTCAAAACAATGCGATGTAGAAGGGTTAGCTTCAAATCCATGCGAAACAAATGATTTACCTTGAAATACTTACGACATAAATGATTTAGCTTCAAATAAATGCGAAGTAAAAGGCTTAGCTTCAAATACATGCGAATCAAATGGTTTAGCTTCAAATACTTGTGATATACATGATTTAGCTCAACTGCATGCCAAACAAACAAGTTAGCTTCAAATCCAAGCGGAACACATGATTTAGCTTCAAATCAATGCGAAGTAGAAGTCTTATCTTCGAACCCATGCGAGTCAAATGGTTTAGCTTCAAATACTTGTGATATACATTATTTAGCTTCAACTGCATGTGAAACGAACGAGTAAGCTTCAAATCCATGCGAATTACATGATTTATCTTCAAATGAATGCGAAGTAGAAGGATTAGCTTGAAATCCATGCGCAACAAATGGATTAGCTTAAACTACTTGTGATATACATGATTTAGCTTCAACTGCATCCGAAACAAACGAGTTAGATTCAAATCCAAGCGGAACAAATGATTTAGCTCCAAATCAAAGCGAAGTAGAAGGCTTATTTTCAAATCCATGTGAACCAATTGGTTTAGCTTCAAATACTTGTGATATACATGATTTAGATTCAACTGCATGCCAAACAGACGAGTTAGCTTCAAATCCATGCGAAACACATGATTTAGCATCAAATCAATGCGAAGTAGAACTATTATCTTCGAATCCATGCGAAACAAATGGTTTTGCTTCTAATACTTGTGATATACATGATTCAGGTTCAACTACATGCGAAACAAACGAGCTAGCTTCAAATCCCAGCGAAACACATGATCTAGCTTCAAATAAATGCGAAGTAGAAGGCTTATATTCAAATCCATGTGAAACAAATGGTTTAGCTTCAAATACTTGTGATATAAGTGATATGGATTCAACTAAAAGCGAAACAAACGAGTTAGCTTCAGATCCATGCGAAACAAATAATTTAGCTTCCAATACTTGCGATATAAGTGATATAGCTTGAAATGCAGACGAAACAAACGATATAGCTTCAAATCCATGCGAAACAAATGATTTTTCTGCAAATGCTAGCGATACAAGTGATATAGCTTCAAATGCAGGCAATTCAAACCAGTTAGCTTCAATTCCATGCGATGTAGAACGCTTAGCTTCAAATCCATGCGAAACAAATGATTTACCTTGAAATACTTACGACATAAATGATTCAGCTTCAAATAAATGCGAAGTAAAAGGCTTAGCTTCAAATACATGCGAATCAAATGGTGTAGCTTCAAATTCGTGCGAAACACATGGTTTATCTTCATATTCTTGCGAAACAAATGGTTTGGATTCAGATACTTGTGATAAACATGATTTAGCTTCAACTGCAGGAGAAACAAACGCGTTAGCTTCAAATCCAAGGGAAACAAATGATTTAGCTTCAAATCAATGCGAAGTAGAAGTCTTATCTTCGAATCCATGCGAAACAAATGGTTTTGCTTCAAATTCTTGTGATATACATGATTCAGGTTCAACTACATGCGAAACAAACGATCTAGCTTCAAATCCCAACGAAACACATGGTTTAGCTTCAAATAAATGCGAAGTAGAAGGCTTATATTCAAATCCATGCGAAACAAATGGTTTAGTTTCAAATACTTTTGATATACATGATTTAACTTCAAATGGATGTGAAACAAACGAGTTAGCTTCAAATCCAAGGGAAACAAATGATTTAGCTCCAAATCAAAGCGAAGTAGAAGGCTTATTTTCAAATCCATGTGAACCAATTGGTTTAGCTTCAAATACTTTTTATATACATGATTTAGATTCAACTGCATGCCAAACAAACGAGTTAGCTTCAAATCCATGCGAAACACATGATTTAGCATCAAATCAATGCGAAGTAGAAGTATTATCTTCGAATCCATGCGAAACAAATGGTTTTGCTTCAAATACTTGTGATATACATGATTCAGGTTCAACTACATGCGAAACAAACGAGCTAGCTTCAAATCCCAGCGCAACACAAGTTTTAGCTTCAAATAAATGCGAAGTAGAAGGCTTATATTCAAATCCATGCGAAACAGATGGTTTAGCTTCAAATACTTGTGATATACATGATTTAGCTTCAACTGCATGCGAAACAAACGAGTTAGCTTCAAATCCAAGCGAAACAAATGATTTAGCTTCAAATACTTGCGATATAAGTGATATAGCTTGAAATGCAGACGAAACAAACGATATAGCTTCAAATCCATGCGAAACAAATGATTTTTCTGCAAATGCTAGCGATACAAGTGATATAGCTTCAAATGCAGGCAATTCAAATCAGTTAGCTTCAATTCCATGCGATGTAGATCGCTTAGCTTCAAATCCATGCGAAACAAATGATTTACCTTGAAATACTTACGACATAAATGATTCAGCTTCAAATAAATGCGAAGTAAAAGGCTTAGCTTCAAATACATGCGAATCAAATGGTGTAGCTTCAAATTCGTGCGAAACACATGGTTTATCTTCATATTCTTGCGAAACAAATGGTTTGGATTCAGATACTTGTGATAAACATGATTTAGCTTCAACTGCAGGAGAAACAAACGAGTCAGCTTCAAATCCAAGGGAAACAAATGATTTAGCTTCAAAACAATGCGATGTAGAAGGCTTAGCTTCTAATCCATGCGAAACAAATGATTTACCTTGAAGTTCTTACGACATAAATGATTAAGCTTCAAATAAATACGAAGTAAAAGGCTTAGCTTCAACTACATGCGAATAAAATGGTTTAGCTTCAAATACTTGTGATATACATGATTCAGGTTCAACTACATGCGAAACAAACGATCTAGCTTCAAATCCCAACGAAACACATGGTTTAGCTTCAAATAAATGCGAAGTAGAAGGCTTATATTCAAATCCATGCGAAACAAATGGTTTAGTTTCAAATACTTTTGATATACATGATTTAACTTCAAATGGATGTGAAACAAACGAGTTAGCTTCAAATCCAAGGGAAACAAATGATTTAGCTCCAAATCAAAGCGAAGTAGAAGGCTTATTTTCAAATCCATGTGAACCAATTGGTTTAGCTTCAAATACTTGTGATATACATGATTCAGGTTCAACTACATGCGAAACAATCGAGCTAGCTTCAAATCCCAGCGCAACACAAGTTTTAGCTTCAAATAAATGCGAAGTAGAAGGCTTATATTCAAATCCATGCGAAACAGATGGTTTAGTTTCAAATACTTGTGATATACATGATTTAACTTCAATTGGATGTGAAACAAACGAGTTAGCTTCAAATCCAAGGGAAACAAATGATTTAGCTTCAAAACCATGCGATGTAGAACGCTTAGCTTCAAATCCATGCGAAACAAATGATTTACCTTGAAATACTTACGGCATAAATGATTCAGCTTCAAATAAATGCGAAGTAAAAGGCCTAGCTTCAAATACATGCGAATCAAATGGTGTATCTTCAAATTCGTGCGAAACACATGGGTTATCTTCATATTCTTGCGAAACAAATGGTTTGGATTCAGATACTTGTGATAAACATGATTTAGCTTCAACTGCAGGAGAAACAAACGAGTTAGCTTCAAATCCAAGGGAAACAAATGATTTAGCTTCAAAACAATGCCATGTAGAAGGCTTAGCTTCAAATCCATGCGAAACAAATGATTTACCTTGAAGTTCTTACGACATAAATGATTAAGCTTCAAATAAATACGAAGTAAAAGGCTTAGCTTCAACTACATGCGAATAAAATGGTTTAGCTTCAAATACTTGTGATATACATGATTCAGCTTCAACTGCATGCCAAACAAACGAGTTAGCTTCAAATCCATGCGAAACACATGATTTAGCTTCAAATCAATGCGAAGTAGAAGTCTTATCTTCGAATCCATGCGAAACAATTGGTTTTGCTTCAAATACTTGTGATGTACATAATTTAGCTTCAACTGCATGCGAAAGAAACGAGTTAGATTCAAATCCATGCGAAACACATGATTTAGCATCAAATCAATGCAAAGTAGATGTCTTATCTTCGAATCCATGCGAAACAAATGGTTTTGCTTCAAAACAATGCGATGTAGAAGGGTTAGCTTCAAATCCATGCGAAACAAATGATTTACCTTGAAATACTTACGACATAAATGATTTAGCTTCAAATAAATGCGAAGTAAAAGGCTTAGCTTCAAATACATGCGAATCAAATGGTTTAGCTTCAAATACTTGTGATATACATGATTTAGCTCAACTGCATGCCAAACAAACGAGTTAGCTTCAAATCCAAGCGGAACACATGATTTAGCTTCAAATCAATGCGAAGTAGAAGTCTTATCTTCGAACCCATGCGAATCAAATGGTTTAGCTTCAAATACTTGTGATATACATTATTTAGCTTCAAATGCATGTGAAACGAACGAGTAAGCTTCAAATCCATGCGAATTACATGATTTATCTTCAAATGAATGCGAAGTAGAAGGATTAGCTTGAAATCCATGCGCAACAAATGGTTTAGCTTAAACTACTTGTGATATACATGATTTAGCTTCAACTGCATGCGAAACAAACGAGTTAGATTCAAATCCAAGCGGAACAAATGATTTAGCTCCAAATCAAAGCGAAGTAGAAGGCTTATTTTCAAATCCATGTGAACCAATTGGTTTAGCTTCAAATACTTGTGATATACATGATTTAGATTCCACTGCATGCCAAACAGACGAGTTAGCTTCAAATCCATGCGAAACACATGATTTAGCATCAAATCAATGCGAAGTAGAAGTATTATCTTCGAATCCATGCGAAACAAATGGTTTTGCTTCAAATACTTGTGATATACATGATTCAGCTTCAACTGCATGCCAAACAAACGAGTTAGCTTCAAATCCATGCGAAACACATGATTTAGCTCCAAATCAATGCGAAGTAGAAGTCTTATCTTCAAATCCATGCGAACCAATTGGTTTAGCTTCAAATACTTGTGATATACATGATTTAGATTCAACTGCATGCCAAACAAACGAGTTAGCTTCAAATCCATGCGAAACATATGATTTAGCATCAAATCAATGCGAAGTAGAAGGCTTATATTCAAATCCATGTGAAACAAATGGTTTAGCTTCAAATACTTGTGATATACATGATTCAACTTCAAATGGATTTGAAACAAACGAGTTAGATTCAAATCCAAGGGAAACAAATGATTTAGCTTCAAATCCAAGGGAAACAAATGATTTAGCTTCAAATAAATGCGAAGTAGAAGGCTTACCTTCAAATCCATGCGAAACAAATGGTTTAGCTTCGAATACTTGTGATATACATAATTTAGCTTCAACTGCATGCGAAACAAACGAGTTAGCTCCAAATCAAAGCGAAGTAGAAGGCTTATTTTCAAATCCATGTGAACCAATTGGTTTAGCTTCAAATACTTGTGATATACATGATTTAGATTCAACTGCATGCCAAACAAACGAGTTAGCTTCAAATCCATGCGAAACAAATGGTTTAGCTTCAAATACTTGTGATATACATGATTTAGCTTCAACTGCATGCGAAACAAACGAGTTAGCTTCAAATCCAAGCGAAACAAATGATTTAGCTTCAAGTACTTGCGATATAAGTGATATAGCTTGAAATGCAGACGAAACAAACGATATAGCTTCAAATCCATGCGAAACAAATGATTTTTCTGCAAATGCTAGCGATACAAGTGATATAGCTTCAAATGCAGGCAATTCAAACCAGTTAGCTTCAATTCCATGCGATGTAGAACGCTTAGCTTCAAATCCATGCGAAACAAATGATTTACCTTGAAATACTTACGACATAAATGATTCAGCTTCAAATAAATGCGAAGTAAAAGGCTTAGCTTCAAATACATGCGAATCAAATGGTGTAGCTTCAAATTCGTGCGAAACACATGGTTTATCTTCATATTCTTGCGAAACAAATGGTTTGGATTCAGATACTTGTGATAAACATGATTTAGCTTCAACTGCAGGAGAAACAAACGCGTTAGCTTCAAATCCAAGGGAAACAAATGATTTAGCTTCAAAACAATGCGATGTAGAAGGCTTAGCTTGAAATCCATGCGAAACAAATGGTTTACCTTGAAATACTTACGACATAAATGTTTAAGCTTCAAATAAATACGAAGTAAAAGGCTTAGATTCAACTACATGCGAATCAAAAGGTTTAGCTTCAAATACTTGTGATATACATGATTCAGCTTCAACTGCATGCCAAACAAACGAGTTAGCTTCAAATCCATGCGAAACAAATGATTTAGCTTCAAAACCATGCGATGTAGAACGCTTAGCTTCAAATCCATGCGAAACAAATGATTTACCTTGAAATACTTACGACATAAATGATTCAGCTTGAAATAAATGCGAAGTAAAATGCTTAGCTTCAAATACATGCGAATCAAATGGTTTAGCTTCAAATACTTGTGATATACATGATATAGCTCAACTGCATGCCAAACAAACGAGTTAGCTTCAAATCCAATCGAAACACATGGTTTATCTTCATATTCTGGCGAAACAAATGGTTTAGCTTCAAATACCTGTAACAGACATGATTTAGCTTCAACTGCATGCGAAATGAACGAGTAAGCTTCAAATCCATGCGAAACACATGATTTTGCTTCAAAACAATGCGATGTAGAAGGGTTAGCTTCAAATCCATGCGAAACAAATGATTTACCTTGAAATACTTACGACATAAATGATTCAGCTTCAAATAAATGCGAAGTAAAAGGCTTAGCTTCAAATACATGCGAATCAAATGGTGTAGCTTCAAATTCGTGCGAAACACATGGTTTATCTTCATATTCTTGCGAAACAAATGGTTTGGATTCAGATACTTGTGATAAACATGATTTAGCTTCAACTGCAGGAGAAACAAACGAGTCAGCTTCAAATCCAAGGGAAACAAATGATTTAGCTTCAAAACAATGCGATGTAGAAGGCTTAGCTTCTAATCCATGCGAAACAAATGATTTACCTTGAAGTTCTTACGACATAAATGATTAAGCTTCAAATAAATACGAAGTAAAAGGCTTAGCTTCAACTACATGCGAATAAAATGGTTTAGCTTCAAATACTTGTGATATACATGATTCAGGTTCAACTACATGCGAAACAAACGATCTAGCTTCAAATCCCAACGAAACACATGGTTTAGCTTCAAATAAATGCGAAGTAGAAGGCTTATATTCAAATCCATGCGAAACAAATGGTTTAGTTTCAAATACTTTTGATATACATGATTTAACTTCAAATGGATGTGAAACAAACGAGTTAGCTTCAAATCCAAGGGAAACAAATGATTTAGCTCCAAATCAAAGCGAAGTAGAAGGCTTATTTTCAAATCCATGTGAACCAATTGGTTTAGCTTCAAATACTTGTGATATACATGATTCAGGTTCAACTACATGCGAAACAATCGAGCTAGCTTCAAATCCCAGCGCAACACAAGTTTTAGCTTCAAATAAATGCGAAGTAGAAGGCTTATATTCAAATCCATGCGAAACAGATGGTTTAGTTTCAAATACTTGTGATATACATGATTTAACTTCAATTGGATGTGAAACAAACGAGTTAGCTTCAAATCCAAGGGAAACAAATGATTTAGCTTCAAAACCATGCGATGTAGAACGCTTAGCTTCAAATCCATGCGAAACAAATGATTTACCTTGAAATACTTACGGCATAAATGATTCAGCTTCAAATAAATGCGAAGTAAAAGGCCTAGCTTCAAATACATGCGAATCAAATGGTGTATCTTCAAATTCGTGCGAAACACATGGGTTATCTTCATATTCTTGCGAAACAAATGGTTTGGATTCAGATACTTGTGATAAACATGATTTAGCTTCAACTGCAGGAGAAACAAACGAGTTAGCTTCAAATCCAAGGGAAACAAATGATTTAGCATCAAAACAATGCGATGTAGAAGGCTTAGCTTCAAATCCATGCGAAACAAATGATTTACCTTGAAGTTCTTACGACATAAATGATTAAGCTTCAAATAAATACGAAGTAAAAGGCTTAGCTTCAACTACATGCGAATAAAATGGTTTAGCTTCAAATACTTGTGATATACATGATTCAGGTTCAACTACATGCGAAACAAACGATCTAGCTTCAAATCCCAACGAAACACATGGTTTAGCTTCAAATAAATGCGAAGTAGAAGGCTTATATTCAAATCCATGCGAAACAAATGGTTTAGTTTCAAATACTTTTGATATACATGATTTAACTTCAAATGGATGTGAAACAAACGAGTTAGCTTCAAATCCAAGGGAAACAAATGATTTAGCTCCAAATCAAAGCGAAGTAGAAGGCTTATTTTCAAATCCATGTGAACCAATTGGTTTAGCTTCAAATACTTGTGATATACATGATTCAGGTTCAACTACATGCGAAACAATCGAGCTAGCTTCAAATCCCAGCGCAACACAAGTTTTAGCTTCAAATAAATGCGAAGTAGAAGGCTTATATTCAAATCCATGTGAAACAAATGGTTTAGCTTCAAATACTTGTGATATACATGATTCAACTTCAAATGGATTTGAAACAAACGAGTTAGATTCAAATCCAAGGGAAACAAATGATTTAGCTTCAAATCCAAGGGAAACAAATGATTTAGCTTCAAATAAATGCGAAGTAGAAGGCTTACCTTCAAATCCATGCGAAACAAATGGTTTAGCTTCGAATACTTGTGATATACATAATTTAGCTTCAACTGCATGCGAAACAAACGAGTTAGCTCCAAATCAAAGCGAAGTAGAAGGCTTATTTTCAAATCCATGTGAACCAATTGGTTTAGCTTCAAATACTTGTGATATACATGATTTAGATTCAACTGCATGCCAAACAAACGAGTTAGCTTCAAATCCATGCGAAACAAATGGTTTAGCTTCAAATACTTGTGATATACATGATTTAGCTTCAACTGCATGCGAAACAAACGAGTTAGCTTCAAATCCAAGCGAAACAAATGATTTAGCTTCAAATACTTGCGATATAAGTGATATAGCTTGAAATGCAGACGAAACAAACGATATAGCTTCAAATCCATGCGAAACAAATGATTTTTCTGCAAATGCTAGCGATACAAGTGATATAGCTTCAAATGCAGGCAATTCAAACCAGTTAGCTTCAATTCCATGCGATGTAGAACGCTTAGCTTCAAATCCATGCGAAACAAATGATTTACCTTGAAATACTTACGACATAAATGATTCAGCTTCAAATAAATGCGAAGTAAAAGGCTTAGCTTCAAATACATGCGAATCAAATGGTGTAGCTTCAAATTCGTGCGAAACACATGGTTTATCTTCATATTCTTGCGAAACAAATGGTTTGGATTCAGATACTTGTGATAAACATGATTTAGCTTCAACTGCAGGAGAAACAAACGCGTTAGCTTCAAATCCAAGGGAAACAAATGATTTAGCTTCAAAACAATGCGATGTAGAAGGCTTAGCTTGAAATCCATGCGAAACAAATGGTTTACCTTGAAATACTTACGACATAAATGTTTAAGCTTCAAATAAATACGAAGTAAAAGGCTTAGATTCAACTACATGCGAATCAAAAGGTTTAGCTTCAAATACTTGTGATATACATGATTCAGCTTCAACTGCATGCCAAACAAACGAGTTAGCTTCAAATCCATGCGAAACAAATGATTTAGCTTCAAAACCATGCGATGTAGAACGCTTAGCTTCAAATCCATGCGAAACAAATGATTTACCTTGAAATACTTACGACATAAATGATTCAGCTTGAAATAAATGCGAAGTAAAATGCTTAGCTTCAAATACATGCGAATCAAATGGTTTAGCTTCAAATACTTGTGATATACATGATATAGCTCAACTGCATGCCAAACAAACGAGTTAGCTTCAAATCCAATCGAAACACATGGTTTATCTTCATATTCTGGCGAAACAAATGGTTTAGCTTCAAATACCTGTAACAGACATGATTTAGCTTCAACTGCATGCGAAATGAACGAGTAAGCTTCAAATCCATGCGAAACACATGATTTTGCTTCAAAACAATGCGATGTAGAAGGGTTAGCTTCAAATCCATGCGAAACAAATGATTTACCTTGAAATACTTACGACATAAATGATTCAGCTTCAAATAAATGCGAAGTAAAAGGCTTAGCTTCAAATACATGCGAATCAAATGGTGTAGCTTCAAATTCGTGCGAAACACATGGTTTATCTTCATATTCTTGCGAAACAAATGGTTTGGATTCAGATACTTGTGATAAACATGATTTAGCTTCAACTGCAGGAGAAACAAACGAGTCAGCTTCAAATCCAAGGGAAACAAATGATTTAGCTTCAAAACAATGCGATGTAGAAGGCTTAGCTTCTAATCCATGCGAAACAAATGATTTACCTTGAAGTTCTTACGACATAAATGATTAAGCTTCAAATAAATACGAAGTAAAAGGCTTAGCTTCAACTACATGCGAATAAAATGGTTTAGCTTCAAATACTTGTGATATACATGATTCAGGTTCAACTACATGCGAAACAAACGATCTAGCTTCAAATCCCAACGAAACACATGGTTTAGCTTCAAATAAATGCGAAGTAGAAGGCTTATATTCAAATCCATGCGAAACAAATGGTTTAGTTTCAAATACTTTTGATATACATGATTTAGATTCAACTGCATGCCAAACAAACGAGTTAGCTTCAAATCCATGCGAAACAAATGGTTTAGCTTCAAATACTTGTGATATACATGATTTAGCTTCAACTGCATGCGAAACAAACGAGTTAGCTTCAAATCCAAGCGAAACAAATGATTTAGCTTCAAATACTTGCGATATAAGTGATATAGCTTGAAATGCAGACGAAACAAACGATATAGCTTCAAATCCATGCGAAACAAATGATTTTTCTGCAAATGCTAGCGATACAAGTGATATAGCTTCAAATGCAGGCAATTCAAACCAGTTAGCTTCAATTCCATGCGATGTAGAACGCTTAGCTTCAAATCCATGCGAAACAAATGATTTACCTTGAAATACTTACGACATAAATGATTCAGCTTCAAATAAATGCGACGTAAAAGGCTTAGCTTCAAATACATGCGAATCAAAAGGTTTAGCTTCAAATACTTGTGATATACATGATTCAGCTTCAACTGCATGCCAAACAAACGAGTTAGCTTCAAATCCATGCGAAACACATGATTTAGCTCCAAATCAATGCGAAGTAAAAGTCTTATCTTCGAATCCATGCGAACCAATTGGTTTAGCTTCAAATACTTGTGATATACATGATTTAGATTCAACTGCATGCCAAACAAACGAGTTAGCTTCAAATCCATGCGAAACATATGATTTAGCGTCAAATCAATGCGAAGTAGAAGTCTTTTCTTCGAATCCATGCGATACAAATGGTTTTGCTTCAAATATTTGTGATATACATGATTTAGCTTCAACTGCATGCGAAACAAACGAGTTAGCTTCAAATCCAAGCGAAACACATAATTTAGCTTCAAATCAATGCGATGTAGATGGTTTAGCTTCAAATCCAAGCGAAACACATGATTTAGCTTCAAATACTTGCGATATAAGTGATATAGTTTCAAATGCAGGAGAAACGAACGAGTTAGCTTCAAATCCATGCGAAACACATGATTCAGCTTCAAATCGGTGCGTTCTAGGAGGCTTAGCATCAAAACCCATGCGAAACAAACGAGTTAGCTTCAAATCCATGCGAACCACATTATTTAGCTGCAAATCAGTGCGAAGTAGGAGGCTCATGTTCAAATCAATGCGATTCAAATGATTTATCTTCAAATACTTGTGAAAGACATGATTTAGCTACAACTGCATGCGAAACAAACGAGTTAGCTTCAAATCCATGCGAAACACAATATTTAGCGTCAAATCAATGCCAAGTAGAAGGCAGAGCTTCAAATCCATGCGATACAAATGGTTTAGCTTCAAATACTTGTGATATACATGATTTAGCTTCAACTGCATTCGAAGCAAACGAGTTAGCTCCGAATCCACGCGAAACACATGATTTAGCTTCAAATCAGTGCGAAGTAGAAGGCTTAGCTTCAAATCCATGCGAATCTAATGGTTCGGATGCAAATACTTGTGAAATGCATCATTTAGCTTCAACTGCATGCGAAACAACGATTTAGCTTCAAATCCATCCGAAACACATGATTCAGCTGCAAATCAATGCGAAGTAGAAGGTTTAGCTTCAAATCCATGCGAAACATATGATTTAGGTTCAGATACTTGCAATATAAGCGATATAGATTCAAATGCAGGAGAAACAAACGAGTTAGCTTCAAATCCATGCGAATACACATGATTAAGCTTCAAATCATTGCGAAGTAGAAGGCTTAGCATCAAATCCATGAAAAACAAATGGTTTAGCTGCAAATACATGTGATACACAGTATTTAGCTTCAACAGCATGTGAAACAAACGACGTTGGCTTCAAATCCAAGCGAAACACATGATTTAGCTTCAAATCAATGCGAAGTAGAAGGCTTAGGTTCAAATCCATGCGAATCAAATTGTTTAGCTTCAAATACATGTGAAATACATGATTAAGCTTCGACTGCAAGCGAAACAAACGAGTTAGCTCCAAATCCAAGCCGAACACATGATTTAGCTTCATATCAATGCGAAGTAGAAGGTTTACTTTCAAATCCACGCGAAACAAATGATTTAGCTTTGAAGCTAAAATTTGAATATAATTGATATATCTTCAAATGCAGACGAGTTAGCATCAAAATCCATGCGATACACATGATTTAGATACAAATCAATGCGATGTAGACGGTTTATCTTCAAATCCATGCCGATCAAACGATTGAGCTTCAAACACTTCGGTTATAGGTGATATAGCTTCAGCTGCATGCAAAACAAACGAGTTAGCTTCAAGTTTATGCGAAACACATGATTTATCTGCAAACTAATGCGATGTAGGAGGTTTAGCTTCAAATCCATGCGAAACAAATGATTTAGCATCAGATACTTGCTATATAAGTGATATAGCTTCAAATGCTGGGGAAAAAATGAGATAGCTTCAAATCCATGCAAAACACATGATTAAGCTTCAAATCAATGCTGTGTAGAAGGTTTAGCTTGAAATCCATCGAAACACATGATTTAGCTTCAAATACTTGCGATATAAGTGATACAGCTTCAAATACAAGCGAAACGAACGAGTTAGCAACAAATCCATGGGATGTAGATGATTTAGCTTCAAATCCATGCGAAACAAATGGTTTAGCTACAAATACTTGTGATATACATTATTTAGCTACAACTGCAGGCGAAACGAACGAGTGAGCTTCAAATCCATGCGAAACACATGATTCAGCTGCAAATCAATGCGATGTAGAAGGTTTAGCTTCAAATCCATGCCAAACACATTATTTAGCTTCAAATCCATGGGATGTAGAAGGTTTAGCTTCAAATCCATGAGAACCACATTATTTAGGTGCAAATCAGTGCGAAGTAGATGGCTCAGGTTCAAAGCCATGCGATTCAAATGGTTCATCTTCAAATACTTGTGAAAGACATGATTTAGCTTCAACTGCATGCGAAACAAATGAGTTACCTTCAAATCCACGCGAAACACATGATTTAGCTTCAAATCAATGCGATGTAGAAGGCTTAGCTTCAAATCCATGCAAAACACGTGATTTAGGATCCAATCAATGCGACGTAGAAGCCTTAGCTTCAAATCCATGCGAAACAAATGGTTTAGCTTCAAATACTTGCGATATAAGTGATATAGCTTCAAAAGCAGGTGGAACAAACGAAGTAGCTTCAATTCCATGCGAAACAAATGATTTAGCTTCAAATAAATGCGAAGTAGAAGGCTTAGCTTCAAATCCATGCAAAACACGTGATTTAAGATCCAATCAATGCGAAGTAGAAGGCTTAGCTTCAAATCGGTGCGGAACAAATGGTTATGCTTCAAATACTTGTGATATAAGTGATATATATTCAACTCCAGGCGAAACAAACGAGATAGCTTCAAATCCATGCAAAACACATGATTAAGCTTCCAATCAATGCTATGTAGAAGGTTTAGCTGCAAATCCATGCGACACAGATGATTTAGCTTCAGATACTTGCGATATAAGTAATATAGCTTCAAATGCAGTCGAAACAAACGAGTTAGCTTCAAATCCAAGCGGAACGCATGATTTAGCATCAAATCAATGCGATGTAGAATGTTTAGTGTCAAATCCAAGCGAAACACATGACCTAGCTTCAAATCAATGCGATGTAGAAGGTTTAGCTTCAAATCCACGCGAAACAAATGAGTTAGCTTTAAACACTTGAGATATACGTTATATAGGTTACAAATGCAGACAAATCAAACGAGTTAGGTTTCCAAATACATGCGTTACACATGATTTTGCTCCAAATACTTGCGATATAAGTGATATAGATTCAACTGCATGCGAAACAAACGAGTTAGATTCAAAGCCATTCGAAACACAATATTTAGCGTCAAATCAATGCGAAGTAGAAGGCAGTGCTTCAAATCCACGCGAAACACATGATTTAACTTCAAATCAGTCCGAAGTAGAAGGCTTAGCATCAAATCCATGCGAATCTAATGGGTCGGATTCAAATACTTGTGAAATGCATGATTTAGCTTCAACTGCATGCGAAACAACGAGTTACTTTCAAATCCACGCGAAACACATAATTTAGCTTCAAATCAATGCGATGTAGAAGGTTTAGCTTCAAGTCCACGCGAAACAAATGATTGAGCTTCCAGCACTTGGGATATAGGTGATATAGCTTCAACTGCATGCGAAACAAATGAGTTACATTCAAATCCAAGCGAAACACATAATTTAGCTTCAAATCAATGCGATGTAGAAGGTTTAGCTTCAAATCCAAGCGAAACACATGATTTAGCTTCAAATACTTGCGATATAAGTGATATAGTTTCAAATGCAGGAGAAACGAACGAGTTAGCTTCAAATCCATGCGAAACACATGATTCAGCTTCAAATCAGTGCGTTCTAGGAGGCTTAGCATCAAAACCCATGCGAAACAAACGAGTTAGCTTCAAATCCATGCGAACCACATTATTTAGCTGCAAATCAGTGCGAAGTAGGAGGCTCATGTTCAAATCAATGCGATTCAAATGATTTATCTTCAAATACTTGTGAAAGACATGATTTAGCTACAACTGCATGCGAAACAAACGAGTTAGCTTCAAATCCATGCGAAACACAATATTTAGCGTCAAATCAATGCCAAGTAGAAGGCAGAGCTTCAAATCCATGCGATACAAATGGTTTAGCTTCAAATACTTGTGATATACATGATTTAGCTTCAACTGCATTCGAAGCAAACGAGTTAGCTCCGAATCCACGCGAAACACATGATTTAGCTTCAAATCAGTGCGAAGTAGAAGGCTTAGCTTCAAATCCATGCGAATCTAATGGTTCGGATTCAAATACTTGTGAAATGCATGATTTAGCTTCAACTGCATGCGAAACAACGATTTAGCTTCAAATCCATCCGAAACACATGATTCAGCTGCAAATCAATGCGAAGTAGAAGGTTTAGCTTCAAATCCATGCGAAACATATGATTTAGGTTCAGATACTTGCAATATAAGCGATATAGATTCAAATGCAGGAGAAACAAACGAGTTAGCTTCAAATCCATGCGAATACACATGATTAAGCTTCAAATCATTGCGAAGTATAAGGCTTAGCATCAAATCCATGAAAAACAAATGGTTTAGCTGCAAATACATGTGATACACAGTATTTAGCTTCAACAGCATGTGAAACAAACGACGTTGGCTTCAAATCCAAGCGAAACACATGATTTAGCTTCAAATCAATGCGAAGTAGAAGGCTTATCTTCAAATCCATGCGATACAAATGGTTTAGCTTCAACTACTTGTTATATACATGATTTAGCTCCAACTGCATTCGAAGCAAACGAGTTAGCTCCGAATCCACGTGAAACACATTATTTAGCTTCAAATACTTGTCATATACATGACTTAGCTTCAACTGCATACGAAATAAACTAGTTAGCTTCAAACCCAAGGGAAACACATGATTTAACTTCAAATCAATGCGCAGTAGAAGGCTTAGCTTCAAATCAATGTGACACAAATGGTTTTGATTCAGATACTTGTGATAAACATGATTTAGCTTCAACTGCATGCGAATCAAGCGAGTTAGTTTCAAATCCATGCGGATCTTGTGATTTAGCTTCAAATCAATGCGAAGTAGAAGGCTTAGGTTCAATTCTATGCGAATCAAATTGTTTAGCTTCAAATACATGTGAAATACATGATTAAGCTTCGACTGCAAGCGAAACAAACGAGTTAGATCCAAATCCAAGCCGAACACATGATTTAGCTTCATATCAATGCGAAGTAGAAGGTTTACTTTCAAATCCATGCGAAACAAATGATTTAGCATCAGATACTTGCTATATAAGTGATATAGCTTCAAATGCTGGGGAAAAAATGAGTTAGCTTCAAATCCATGCAAAACACATGATTAAGCTTCAAACCAATGCTGTGTAGAAGGTTTAGCTTGAAATCCAAGCGAAACAAATGATTTAGCTTCAGATACTTGCGATATAAGTGATACTGCTTCAAATGCATGCGAAACAAACGAGTTAGCTTCAAATCCATGCGAAACACATGATTTAGCTTCAAATCAATGCGATGTAGAATGTTTAGCTTCAAATCCATCGAAACACATGATTTAGCTTCAAATACTTGCGATATAAGTGATATAGTTTCAAATGCAGGCGAAACGAACGAGTGAGCTTCAAATCCATGCGAAACACATGATTCAGCTGCAAATCAATGCGATGTAGAAGGTTTAGCTTCAAATCCATGCCAAACACATGATTTAGTTTCAAATCCATGGGATGTAGAAGGTTTAGCTTCAAATCCATGCTAACCACATTATTTAGGTGCAAATCAGTGCGAAGTAGAAGGCTCAGGTTCAAAGCCATGCGATTCAAATGGTTCATCTTCAAATACTTGTGAAAGACATGATTTAGCTTCAACTGCATGCGAAACAAACGGATTACCTTCAAATCCACGCGAAACACATGATTTAGCTTCAAATCAATGCGATGTAGAAGGCTTATCATCAAATCCATGCAAAACACGTGATTTAGGATCCAATCAAAGCGACGTAGAAGGCTTAGCTTCAAATCCATGCGAAACAAATGGTTTAGCTTCAAATACTTGCGATATAAGTGATATAGCTTCAAAAGCAGGTGGAACAAACGAGGTAGCGTCAATTCCATGCGAAACAAATGATTTAGCTTCAAATAAATGCGAAGTAGAAGGCTTAGCTTCAAATCCATGCAAAACACGTGATTTAGGATCCAATCAATGCGAAGTAGAATGCTTAGCTTCAAATCCATGCGAAACAAACGGATTAGCTTCAAATACGTGCGATATAAATGATACAGCTTCAAATATAGGAGAAACAAACGAGTTAGCTTCAAATCCATGCAAGCACACGATTTAGCTTCAATTCAATGCCAAGTAGAAGGCTTAGCTTCAAATCCATGCGAATCTAATGGTTCGGCTTCAAATACTTGTGAAATGCATGACTTGGCTTCAACTGCATGCGAAAAAACGAGTTACCTTCAAATCCACGCGAAACACATAATTTAGCTTCAAATCAATGCGAAGTAGCAGGTTTAGCTTCAAATCCATACGAAACACATGATTTAGCTTCAAATACTTGCGATATAAGTGATATAGTTTCAAATGCAGGCGAAACGAACGAGTGAGCTTCAAATCCATGCGAAACACATGATTCAGCTGCAAATCAATGCGATGTAGAAGGTTTAGCTTCAAATCCATGCCAAATACACGATTTAGCTTCAAATCCATGGGATGTAGAATGTTTAGCTTCAAATCCATGCGAACCACATTATTTAGGTGCAAATCAGTGCGAAGTAGAAGGCTCAGGTTCAAAGCCATGCGATTCAAATGGTTCATCTTCAAATACTTGTGAAAGACATGATTTAGCTTCAACTGCATGCGAAACAAACGAGTTACCTTCAAATCCACGCGAAACACATGATTTAGCTTCAAATCAATGCGATGTAGAAGGCTTATCATCAAATCCATGCAAAACACGTGATTTAGGATCCAATCAATGCGACGTAGAAGGCTTAGCTTCAAATCCATGCGAAACAAATGGTTTAGCTTCAAATACTTGCGATATAAGTGATATAGCTTTAAAAGCAGGTGGAACAAACGAGGTAGCTCCAATTCCATGCGAAACAAATGATTTAGCTTCAAATAAATGCGAAGTAGAAGGCTTAGCTTCAAAACCATGCAAAACACGTGATTTAGGATCCAATCAGTGCGAAGTAGAAGGCTTAGCTTCAAATCGATGCGGAACAAATGGTTATGCTTCAAATACTTGTGATATAAGTGATATATATTCAACTCCAGGCGAAACAAACGAGATAGCTTCAAATCCATGCAAAACACATGATTAAGCTTCCAATCAATGCTATGTAGAAGGTTTAGCTGCAAATCCATGCGACACAGATGATTTAGCTTCAGATACTTGCGATATAAGTAATATAGCTTCAAATGCAGACGAAACAAACGAGTTAGCTTCAAATCCAAGCGGAACGCATGATTTAGCATCAAATCAATGCGATGTAGAATGTTTAGCGTCAAATCCAAGCGAAACACATGACCTAGCTTCAAATCAATGCGATGTAGAAGGTTTAGCTTCAAATCCACGCGAAACAAATGAGTTAGCTTTAAACAGTTGGGATATACGTTATATAGGTTACAAATGCAGACAAATCAAACGAGTTAGGTTTCCAAATACATGCGTTACACATGATTTAGCTCCAAATACTTGCGATATAAGTGATATAGATTCAACTGCATGCGAAACAAACGAGTTAGATTCAAAGCCATTCGAAACACAATATTTAGCGTCAAATCAATGCGAAGTAGAAGGCTTAGCTTCAAATCCATGCGAATCTAATGGTTCGGCTTCAAATACTTGTGAAATGCATGATTTAGCTTCAACTGCATGCAAAACAACGAGTTACCTTCAAATCCACGTGAAACACACTATTTAGCTTCAAATCGATGCGAAGGAGCAGGTTTAGCTTCAAATCCATGCGAAACAAATGATTGAGTTTCCTACACTTGGGATATAGGTGATATAGCTTCAACTGCATGCGAAACAAATGAGTTACATTCAAATGCAAGCGAAACACATAATTTAGCTTCAAATCAATGCGATGTAGAAGGTTTAGCTTCAAATCTGTGCGAAGCAAATGATATAGCTTCAAATACTCTCGATATTAGTGATATAGCTTCAAATGCAGAAGAAACAATCGAGTTAGCTTCAAATCCATGCGAAACAAATGATTTAGCTTCAGATGCTTGCGATATAAGTGATATAGCTTCAAATGCTGACGAAACAAACGGGTTAGCTTCAAATCCATGTGAGACAAATCATTTAGCTCCAAATCCATGCGATACACATGATTTGGCTGCAAATCTATGCGATGTAGAAGGTCCAGCTTCAAATCCATGCGAAACAAATGATTTAGCATCAATTACTTGCAATATAAGTGATATAGCTTCAAATGCAGGCGAAACAAAAGAGTTAGCTTCAAATCCATGCGAAACACATGATTCGTCTTCAAATCAAAGCGAAGTAGAAGGATTAGCTTCAAATCCATGCCAAACGAATGATTTAGCTTCTAATACTTGCGGTATAAATGAAATAGTTTCTACTGCAGGCGAAGCAAACGAGTTATCTTCAAATCCATGCAAAACACATGATTTAGCTTCAAATACTCTCGATATTAGTGATATAGCTTCAAATGCAGAAGAAACAATCGAGTTAGCTACGAATCCATGTGAAACACATGATTTAGCTTCTAATCAATGCGGTCTAGATGTCTTAGCTTCAAATCCATGCGAAACGAAAGATTTAGCTTCAATTACTTGCAATATAAGTGATATAGCTTCAAATGCAGGCGAAACAAAAGGGTTAGCTTCAAATCCATGCGAAACATATGATTTAGCTTCAAATCAATGCGATGTAGAAGGTTTAGCTTCAAATCCATGCAAAACAAATGATTGAGCTTCAAACACTTGGGATATAGGTGTTATATATTCAACTGCATGCGAAACAAACGAGTTACCTTCAAATCCACGCGAAACACATGAGTTAGATTCAAATCAATGCGATCTAGAAGGTTGAGATTCAAATCCATGCGACAAAAGTCATTTAGCTTCAAATACTTGCGATATAAATGATATAGCTACAAATGCAGGCTAAACAAACCAGTTAGCTTCTAAACCATGCGAAAATCATGATTTAGCATCAAATCAATGCGATCTAGATGTCTTAGCTTCAAATCCATGCGAAACGAAAGATTTAGCTTCAATTACTTGCAATATAAGTGATATAGCTTCAAATGCAGGCGAAACAAAAGGGTTAGCTTCAAATCCATGCGAAACATATGATTTAGCTTCAAATCAATGCGATGTGGAAGGTTTAGCTTCAAATCCATGCAAAACAAATGATTGAGCTTCAAACACTTGGGATATAGGTGGTATATTTTCAACTGCATGCGAAACAAACGAGTTACCTTCAAATCCACGCGAAACACATGAGTTAGATTCAAATCAATGCGATCTAGAAGGTTGGTCTTCAAATCCATGAGAAGGAAATCATTTAGCTTCAAATACTTGCGATATAAATGATATAGCTACAAATGCAGGCTAAACAAACCAGTTAGCCTCTAAACCATGCGAAAATCATGATTTAGCATCAAATCAATGCGATCTGGATGTCTTAGCTTCAAATCCATGCCAAACGAATGATTTAGCTTCTAATACTTGCGGTGTAAATGAAATAGTTTCAAATGCAGGCGAAGAAAACGAGTTAGCTTCAAATCCATGCAAAACACATGATTTAGCTTCCAATCTATGCGAAACACATGATTTAGCTTCTGATCAATGCGAAGTATAAGGCTCAGCTTCAAATCCAAGCGAAACACATGATTTAGCTTCAAATCCATGCGAATCATATGATTTAGCTTCAAATCAATGCGAAGTAGAAGGCTTAGCTTCAAATCCATGCGAAACGAATGATTTAGCATCAAATACTTGCGAATATAAGTGATATAGCTTCAAATGCAGGCGAAACAAACAAGTTAGCTTCAGACCCATGCGAAACACATGATTTAGTTGCAAATCAATGCGATGTAGAGGGTTTAGCTTCAAATCCATGCGATACACAAGATTTAGCTTCAAATACTTGCGATATAAGTGATATAGCTTCAAATACAGGCGAAACGAACGAGTTAGCTTCAAATCCATGCGAAACACATGATTTAGCTTCAAATCAGTGTGAAGTAGAAGGCTTAGCATCAAATCCCATGCGAATCAAATGGTTTAGATTCAAATACTTGTGATATACATGATATAGATTCAACTGCGTGCGACACAAATCGTTAGCCTCAAATCCATGCGAAACACATGATTCAGCTGCAAATCATTGCGATGTAGAAGGTTTAGCTTCAAATCCATGCCAAACACTTGATTTAGCTTCAAATCCATGGGATGTAGGAGGTTTAGCTTCAAATCCATGAGAAACAAATGATTTAACTTCAGATACTTGCGATATAAATGATATAGATTCAACTGCATGCGAAAAAAACGATTCAGCTTCAAATCCAAGGGAAACACATGATTTAACTACAAATCAATGCGAAGTAAAAGGCTTAGCTTCAAATCCATGCGAAACGAATGATTTCGCATCAAATACTTGCGAATATAAGTGATATAGCTTCAAATGCAGGCGAAACAAACGAGTTAGCTTCTGATCCATGCGAAATACATGATTTAGCTTCAAATCAATGCGATGTAGATGATTTAGCTTCAAATCCATGCGATACACAAGATCTAGCTTCAAATCATTTCGATGTAGAAGGTTCAGCTTCAAATCCATGCGACACATATGATTTAGCTTCAAACACTTGGGATAAAGGTGATATAGCTTCAACTGCATGCAAAACAAACAAGTTACCTTCAAATCCACGCGAAACACATGATTTAGCTTCAAATCAATGCGATGTAGGAGGTTTAGCTTCAAATCCATGCGAAACAAATGATTTAGCTTCAAATCAATGCGAACTAGAAGGATTAGCTTCAAATCCATGCGAAACAAATGGTTTAGCTACAAATACTTGTGATATATATTATTTAGCTACAACTGCATGCGAAACAAACGAGTTAGCTTCAAATACATGGGAAACACATGATTTAGCTTCAAATCAATGCGATGTAGAAGGTTTAGTTTCAAATCCAAGCGGAACACATATGATTTAGCTTCAAATACTTGCGATATAAGTGAAATAGATTCAAATACAGGCGAAACGAACGAGTTAGCTTCAGATCCATGCGAAACACATGATTTAGTTGCAAATCAATGCAATGCAGAAGGTTTAGCTTCAAATCCATGCGATACACAAGATTTAGCTTCAAATACTTGCGATATAAGTGATATAGCTTCAAAAGCAGGAGGAACAAACGAGGTAGCTTCAATTCTATGCGAAACAAATGATTTAGCTTCAAATCAATGCGAAGTAGATGGCACAGATTCAAATCCATGCGAAACAAATTGTTTAGCTACAAATACTTGTGATATACATTATTTAGCTACAACTGCATGCGAAACAAACGAGCTAGCTTCAAATCCATGCGAAACACATGATTAAGCTTCAAATCCATGGGCAACACATGATTTAGGTTCATTGTCATGTTAAACACATGATTTAGATTCACATACATTGGAAACAAATGGTTTAGCTTCTAATAGTTGATATATAAATGATATAGCTCCAACTGCATGCGAAACAAACGAGTTAGCTTCAAATCCATGCGAAAGACATGATTCAGCATCAAATCAGTGTGAAGTAGCAGGCTTAGCATCAAATACCATGCGAATCAAGTGGTTTAGATTCAAATACTTGTGATATACATGATTTATCTTCAACTGCATGCGACACAAACGAGTTAGCTTCAAATCCATGCGAAACACATAAATTCAGAAGCAAATCAATGCGATGTAGAAGGTTTAGCTTCAAATCCATGCCAAACACATGATTTAGCTTCAAATCCAAGGGATGTAGAAGGTTTAGCTTCAAATCCATGAGAAACAAATGATTTAGCTTCAGATACTTGCGATATAAGTGATATAGCTTCAAAATCTGGAGGAACAAACGAGGTATCTTCAATTCCATGCGAAAAAAATGATTTAGCTTCAAATCAATGCGAAGTAAAAGGGTTAGCTTCAAATCCATGCGAAACAAATGATTGTGTTTCAAACACTTGGGATATAGGTGATATAGCTTCAACTGCATGCGAAACAAACGAGTTACCTTCAAATCAACGCGAAACACATGATTTAGCTTCAAATCAACGCGATGTAGAAGGTTTAGCTTCAAATCCATACGAAACAAATGATTTAGAATCAAATCAATGCGAAGTAGAAGGCTTAGCTTCAAATCCATGCGAAACAAATGGTTTAGCTACAAAAACTTGTGATCTACATTATTTAGCTACAACTGCATGCGAAACAAACGAGATAGCTTCAAATCCATGCGAAACTCATGATTTAGCTTCAAATCAGTGTGAAGTAGAAGGCTTAGCATCAAATCCCATGCGAATCAAATGGTTTAGATTCAAATACTTGTGATATACATGATTTAGCTTCAACTGCAGGCGAAACAAACGAGTTACCTTCAAATCAACGCGAAACACATGATTTAACTTCAAATCAATGCGAAGTAAGAGGGTTAGCTTCAAATCCATGCGGAACGAATGATTTAGCATCAAATACTTGCGAATATAAGTGATATAGCTTCAAATGCAGGCGAAACAAACGAGTTAGCTTCAGATCCATGCGAAATACATGATTTAGCTTCAACTGCATGTGAAACAAACGTGTTAGCTTCAAATCCAAGTGAAACAGATGATTTAGCTTCAAATCAATGCGAAGTAGAAGGCTTAGATTCAAATCCATGCGAAACAAATGGATAAGCTACAAATGCTTGTGATATACATTATTTAGCTACAACTGCATGCGAAAGAAACGAGTTAGCTTCAAATCCATGCGAAACACATTATTTAGCTGCAAATCAGTGCGAAGTAGTAGGCTCATATTCAAATCAATGCGATTCAAATGGTTCATCTTCAAATACTTGAGAAAGACATGATTTAGATTCAACTGCATGCGAAACAAAGGAGTTAGCTTCAAATCCATGCGAAACACATGATTTAGGTTCAAATCAATGCGATGTAGAAGGTTTAGCTTCAAATCCATGCAAAACACGTGATTTAGCTTCCTATTAATACGAAGTAGAAGGCTTAGCTTCAAATCTATGCGAAACAAATGGTTTAGCTTCAAATACTTGTGATATACGTTATTTAGATTTAACTGCATGCGCAACGAACGAGTTAGCTTCAAATCCATGCTAAACACATGATTTAGCTGCAAATCAATGCGATGTAGAAGGATTAGCTTCAAATCCATGCGATCTAGAAGGTTTAGCTTCAAATCCATGCGAAACAAATGATTTAGCTTCAAATCAATGCGAAGTAGAAGGCTTAGCTTCAAAACCATGCGAAACAAATGGTTTAGCTACAAATACTTGTGATATACATTAAGTAGCTACAACTGCATGCGAAACAAACGAGTTAGCTTCAAATCCATGCGAAACACATGATTTAGCTTCAAACACTTGGGATATAGGTGGTGTAGCTTCAACTGCATGCAAAACAGACGAGTTACCTTCAAATCCATGCGAAACACTTGATTTAGTTGCAAATCAATGCGATGTAGAAGGTTTAGCTTCAAATCCATGCGATACACAAGATTTAGCTTCAAATCAATGCGATGTAGAAGGTTCAGCTTCAAATGCATGCGACACATATGATTTAGCTTCAAATACTTGCGATATAAGTGATATAGCTTCAAAAGCTGGAGGAACAAACGAGGTAGCTTCAATTCCATGCGAAACAAATGATTTAGCTTCAAATCAATGCGAAGTAGAAGGATTAGCAACAAATCCATGCGAAACAAATGGTTTAGCTACAAATACTTGTGATATACATTATTTAGCTACAACTGCCTGCGAAACGAACGAGTTAGCTTCAAATCCATGCCAAACACATGATTTAGCTTCAAATCCAAGGGATGTAGAAGGTTTAGCTTCAAATCCATGAGAAACAAATGATTTAGCTTCAGATACTTGCGATATAAGTGATATCGCTTCAAAATCTGGAGGAACAAACGAGGTAGCTTCAATTCCATGCGAAAAAAATGATTTAGCTTCAAATCAATGCGAAGTAGAGGGATTAGCTTCAAATCCATGCGAAACACATATGATTTAGCTTAAAATACTTGCGATATAAATGAAGTAACTTCAAATGCAGTGGATACAATCAAGTTAGCTTCAAATCCATGCAAAACACATGATTAAGCTTCAAATCCATGGGCAACACATGATTTAGGTCCATTGTCATGGTAAACACATGATTTAGCTTCACATACATGCGAAACAAATGGTTTAGATTCAAATACTTGTGATATACATGACTTACCTTCAACTGCATGCGACTCAAACGAGTTAGCTTCAAATCCATGCGAAACACATGATTCAGATGCAACTCAATACGATGTAGAAGGTTTAGCTTCAAATCCATGCCAAACACATGATTTAGCTCCAAATCAATGCGAAGTAGAAGGCGTAGCTTCAAATCCGTGCGGAACAAATGGTTATGCTTCAAAAACTTGTGATATAAGTGATATAGATTCAACTGCAGGCGAAACAAACGAGATAGCTTCAAATCCATGCAACACACATTATTAAGCTTCAAAACAATGCGAAGTAGAAGGCTTAGCTTCAAATCCATGCGAAACACACGATTTAGCTTCAAATCAATGCGATGTAGAAGGTTTAGCTTCAAATCCATGCAATACACAAGATCTAGCTTCAAATCAATTCGATGTAGAAGGTTCAGCTTCAAATCCAAGCGACAAATATGATTTAGCTTCAAATACTTGCGATATAAGTGATATAGCTACAAAAGCAGGAGGAACAAATGAGGTAGCTTCAATTCTATGCGAAACATATGATTTAGCTTCAAATCAATGCGAAGTAGAAGGCTTAGCTTCCTAATCCATGCGAAACAAATGGTTTAGCTACAAATACTTGTGATATACAATATTTAGCTACAAATCAATGCGATGTAGAAGGTTTAGCTTTAATTCCATGCGAAACCAATGATTTAGCTTCAAATCAATGCGATGTAGAAGGTTTAGCTTCAAATCAATGCGAAACAAATGATTGAGCTTCAAACACTTGAGATAAATGTGATATAGCTTCAGCTGCATGCGAAACAAACGAGTTACCTTCAAATCCACGCCAAACACATGATTTAGCTTCAAATCAATGCGATGTAGAAGGTTTAGCTTTCTAATCCATGCGAAACAAATGATTTAGCTTCAAATCAATGCGAAGTAGAAGGCTTAGCTTCAAATCCATGCGAAACAAATGGTTTAGCTACAAATACTTGTGACATACATTATTTAGCTACAACTCTCATGCGACACAAACGAGTTAGCTTCAAGTCCATGCGAAACACATGCTTCAGCTGCAAATCATTGCGATGTAGAAGGTTTAGCTTCAAATCCATGCCAAACACTTGATTTAGCTTCAAATCCATGGGATGTAGGAGGTTTAGCTTCAAATCCATGCGAAACGAATGATTTAGCGTCAAATACTTGCGAATATAAGTGATATAGCTTCAAAAGCAGGAGGAACAAACGAGGTAGCTTCAATTCTATGCGAAACAAATGATTTAGCTTCAAATCAATGCGAAATAGGTGGCATAGATTCAAATACATGCGAAACAAAATGTTTAGCTACAAATACTTGTGATATACATTATTTAGCTACAACTGCATGCGAAACAAACGAGCTAGCTTCAAATCCATGCGAAACACATGATTTAGCTTCAAATCAATCCGATGTAGAAGGTTTAGCTTCAAATCCATGCAAAACACGTGATTTAGCTTCCTATTAATGCGAAGTAGAAGGATTTGGTTCAAATATATGCGAAACAAATGGTTTAGCTTCAAATACTTGTGATATACATTATTTAGATTTAACTGCATGCGCAACGAACGAGTTAGCTTCAAATCTATGCGAAACACATGATTTAGCTGCAAATCAATGCGAAGTAGAAGGCTTAGCTTTAAATCCATGCCAAACAAATGGTTTAGCTACAAATACTTGTTATATACATTATTTAGCTACAACTGCATACGAAACAAACGAGTTAGCTTCAAATCCATGCGAAACACATGATTTAGCTTCAAATCAATGCGATGTAGAAGGTTTAGCTCCAAATCCAAGCGAGACACATGATTTAGCTTCAAATCAGTGTGAAGTAGAATGCTTAGCATCAAATCCCATGCGAATCAAATGGTTTAGATTCAAATACTTGTGATATACATGATTTAGCTTCAACTGCATGCGACGCAATGAGTTAGGTTCAAAGCCATGCAACACATGATTCAGCAGCAAATCAATGCGATGTAGAAGGTTTAGCTTCACATCCATGCCAAACACATGATTTAGCTTCATATCCATAGGATGTAGAAGGTTTAGCTTCAAATCCATGCGATACACAAGATTTTGCTTAAAATCAATGCGATGTAGTAGGTTCAGCTTTAAATCCATGCGACACATATGATTTAGCCTCAAATACTTGCGATATAAGTGATATAGCTTCAAAAGCAGGAGGAACAAACGAGGTATCTTCAATTCCATGCGAAACACATGATTTAGCTTCAAATCAATGCGATGTAGAAGGTTTAGCTTCAAATCCATGCAAAACACGTGATTTAGCTTCCTATTAATACGAAGTAGAAGACTTTGCTTCAAATCTAAGCGAAACAAATGGTTTAGCTTCAAATACTTGTGATATACGTTATTTAGATTTAACTACATGCGCAACGAACGAGATAGCTTCAAATCCATGCGAAACACATGATTTAGCTTCAAATCAATGCGATGTAGAAGGTTTAGCTTTAAATCCATGCGATACACAAGATTTAGCTTCAAATCAATACGATGTAGAAGGTTTAGCTTCAAATCCATGCGAAACACACGATTTAGCTTCAAATCAATGCGATGTAGAAGGTTCAGCTTCAAATCCATGCGACACATATGATTTAGCTTCAAGTACTTGCGATATAAGTGATATAGCTTCAAAAGCAGGAGGAACAAACGAGGTAGCTTCAATTCTATGCGAAGCAAATGATTTAGCTTCAAATCAATGCGAAGTAGAAGGCTTAGCTTCAAATCCATGCGAAACGAATGATTTAGCGTCAAATACTTGCGAATATAAGTGATATAGCTTCAAATGCAGGCGAAACAAACGAGTTAGCTTCAGATCCATGCGAAATACATGTTTTAGCTTCAACTGCATGTGACACAAACGTGTTAGCTTCAAATCCAAGCGAAACAGATGATTTAGCTTCAAATCAATGCGATGTAGAAGGTTCAGCTTCAAATCCATGCGACACATATGATTTAGCTTCAAATACTTGCGATATAAGTGATATAGCTTCAAAAGCAGGAGGAACAAACGAGTTACCTTCAAATCAACGCGAAACAAATGATTTAGCTTCAAATCCATGCAAAACACATGATTAAGCTTCAAATCCATGGGCAACACATGATTTAGGTTCATTGTCATGGTAAACACATGATTTAGCTTCACATACATGCGAAACAAATGATTTGGCTTCAAATACTTGTCATATACATGATATAGCTCCAACTGCATGCGAAACAAACGAGTTAGCTTCAAATCCATGCGAAAGACATGATTCAGCAGCAAATCAATGCGATGTAAGAGGTTTAGCTACAAATCCATGCCAAACATATGATTTAGCTTCATATCCATGGGATGTAGAAGGTTTAGCTTCAAATCCATGCGATACACAAGATTTTGCTTCAAATCAATGCGATGTAGAAGGTTCAGCTTCAAATCCATACGACACATATGATTTAGCTTCAAATACTTGCGATATAAGTGATATAGCTTCAAAAGCAGGAGGAACAAACGAGGTAGCTTCAATTCCACGCGAAACAAATGATTTAGCATCAAATAATTGCGATATAAGTTATATAGATTCAAATGCAGGCGAAGCGAACGTGCTAGCTTCAAATCCATGCGAAACACATGATTCAGTTGCAAATCAATGCGATGTAGAAGGTTTAGCTTCAAATCCAAGCGATACACAAGATTTAGCTTCAAATCAATGCGATGTAGAAGGTTCAGCTTCAAATCCATGCGTCGCATATGATTTAGCTTCAAATACTTGCGATATAAATGAAGTAACTTCAAATGCAGAGGATACAATCAAGTTAGCTTCAAATCCATGCAAAACACGTGATTACCCTTCAAATCCATGGGCAACACATGATTTAGGTTAATTGTCATGGTAAACACATGATTTAGCTTCACATACATGCGAAACAAATGGTTTAGATTCAAATACTTGTGATATACATGATTTACGTTCAACTGCATGCGGCACAAACGAGTTAGCTTCAAATCCATGCGAAACACATAATTTAGCTTCAAATCAATGCGATGTAGAAGGTTTAGCTTCAAATCCATACGATACACAAAATTTAGCTTCAACTAAATGCGATGTAGAAGGTTCAGCTTCAAATCCATGCGACACATATGAATTAGCTTCAAATACTTGCGATATAAGTGATATAGCTTCAAAAGCAGGAGGAACAAACGAGTTAGCTTCAATTCTATGCGAAACAAATGATTTAGCTTCAAAGTAGATGGCATAGCTTCAAATCCATGCGAAACAATTGGTTTAGCTACAAATACTTGTGATATACATTATTTAGCTACAACTGCATGCGAAACAAACGAGTTTTAATCAAATCCATGCGAAACACACGATTTGGCTTCAAATCAATGCGATGTAGAAGGTTTAGCTTCAAATCCAAGCGAAACATATGATTTAGCTTCAAATACTTGCGATATAAGAGAAATAGTTTCAAATACAGGCGAAACGAACGAGTTAGCTTCAAATCCAAGCGAAACAGATGATTTAGCTTCAAATCAATGCGAAGTAGAAGGCGTAGCTTCAAATCCGTGCGGAACAAATGGATATGCTTCAAAAACTTGTGATATAAGTGATATAGATTCAACTGCATGCGAAACAAACGAGCTAGCTTCAAATCCATGCGAAACACATGATTTAGCTTCAAATCAAAGCGATGTAGAAGGTTTAGTTTCAAATCCATGCAAAACACGTGATTTAGCTTCCTATTAATGCGAAGTAGAAGGATTTGGTTCAAGTATATGCGAAACAAATGGTTTAGCTTCAAATACTTGTGATATACATTATTTAGATTTAACTGCATGCGCAACGAACGAGTTAGCTTCAAATCCATGCGAAACACATGATTTAGCTGCAAATCAATGCGAAGTAGAAGGCTTAGCTTTAAATCCATGCCAAACAAATGGTTTAGCTACAAATACTTGTTATATACATTATTTAGCTACAACTGCATACGAAACAAACGAGTTAGCTTCAAATCCATGCGAAACACATGATTTAGCTTCAAATCAATGCGATGTAGAAGGTTTAGCTCCAAATCCAAGCGAGACACATGATTTAGCTTCAAATCAGTGTGAAGTAGAATGCTTAGCATCAAATCCCATGCGAATCAAATGGTTTAGATTCAAATACTTGTGATATACATGATTTAGCTTCAACTGCATGCGACGCAATGAGTTAGGTTCAAAGCCATGCAACACATGATTCAGCAGCAAATCAATGCGATGTAGAAGATTTAGCTACACATCCATGCCAAACACATGATTTAGCTTCATATCCATGGGATGTAGAAGGTTTAGCTTCAAATCCATGCGATACACAAGATTTTGCTTAAAATCAATGCGATGTAGTAGGTTCAGCTTTAAATCCATGCGACACATATGATTTAGCCTCAAATACTTGCGATATAAGTGATATAGCTTCAAAAGCAGGAGGAACAAACGAGGTATCTTCAATTCCATGCGAAACACATGATTTAGCTTCAAATCAATGCGATGTAGAAGGTTTAGCTTCAAATCCATGCAAAACACGTGATTTAGCTTCCTATTAATACGAAGTAGAATGCTTTGCTTCAAATCTATGCGAAACAAATGGTTTAGCTTCAAATACTTGTGATATACGTTATTTAGATTTAACTACATGCGCAACGAACGAGATAGCTTCAAATCCATGCGAAACACATGATTTAGCTTCAAATCAATGCGATGTAGAAGGTTTAGCTTTAAATCCATGCGATACACAAGATTTAGCTTCAAATCAATGCGATGTAGAAGGTTTAGCTTCAAATCCATGCGAAACACACGATTTAGCTTCAAATCAATGCGATGTAGAAGGTTCAGCTTCAAATCCATGCGACACATATGATTTAGCTTCAAGTACTTGCGATATAAGTGATATAGCTTCAAAAGCAGGAGGAACAAACGAGGTAGCTTCAATTCTATGCGAAGCAAATGATTTAGCTTCAAATCAATGCGAAGTAGAAGGCTTAGCTTCAAATCCATGCGAAACAAATGGTTTAGCTACAAATACTTCTGACATACGTTATTTAGCTACAACTCTCATGCGACACAAACGAGTTAGCTTCAAGTCCATGCGAAACACATGCTTCAGCTGCAAATCATTGCGATGTAGAAGGTTTAGCTTCAAATCCATGCCAAACACTTGATTTAGCTTCAAATCCATGGGATGTAGGAGGTTTAGCTTCAAATCCATGAGAAACAAATGATTTAGCTTCAGATACTTGCGATATAAATGATATAGATTCAACTGCATGCGAAAAAACGATTAAGCTTCAAATCCAAGGGAAACACATGATTTAACTTCAAATCAATGCGAAGTAAGAGGGTTAGCTTCAAATCCATGCGAAACGAATGATTTAGCGTCAAATACTTGCGAATATAAGTGATATAGCTTCAAATGCAGGCGAAACAAACGAGTTAGCTTCAGATCCATGCGAAATACATGTTTTAGCTTCAACTGCATGTGACACAAACGTGTTAGCTTCAAATCCAAGCGAAACAGATGATTTAGCTTCAAATCAATGCGAAGTAGAAGGCGTAGCTTCAAATCCGTGCGGAACAAATGATTTAGCTTCAAATACTTTCGGTACAAATGATGTAGACTCAAATGCAGACAGAACAAACGAGTTAGCTTCAGATCCATGCAAAACACATAATTTATCTGCATTTCTATGCCAAGTAGAAGGGTTAGCTTCAAATCTATGCGATACACTAGATTTAGCTTCAAATCAATGCGATGTAGAAGGTTCAGCTTCAAATCCATACGACGCAAATGATTTACATTCAAATACTTGCGATATACATGATTTAGCTTCTACTGCATGCGAAACAACGAGTTACCTTCAAATCCATCGAAACACATAATTTAGCTTCAAATCAATGCGAAGTAGCAGGTTTAGCTTCAAATCCATGCGAAACAAATGATTGAGCTTCCTACACTTGGGTTATAGGTGATATAGCTTCAACTGCATGCGAAACAAATGAGTTACATTCAAATCCAAGCGAAACACATAATTTAGCTTCAAATCAATGCGATGTAGAAGGTTTAGCTTCAAATCCAAGCGAAACACATGATTTAGCTTCTAATACTTGCGATATAAGTGATATAGTTTCAAATGCAGGAGAAACGAACGAGTTAGCTTCAAATCCATGCGAAACACATGATTCAGCTGCAAATCCATGGGATGTAGAAGGTTTAGCTTCAAATCCATGCGAAACACATTATTTAGGTGCAAATCAGTGCGAAATAGAAGGCTCAGGTTCAAAGCCATGCGATTCAAATGGTTCATCTCCAAATACTTGTGAAAGACATTATTTAGCTTCAACTGCATGCGAAACAAACGAGTTACCTTCAAATCCACGCGAAACACATGACTTAGCTTCATATCCAAGGTAAACACATGATTTAGAATCAAATCAATGCGATGTAGAAGGTTTAGCTTCAAATCCATGCAATACACAAGATCTAGCTTCAAATCAATTCGATGTAGAAGGTTCAGCTTCAAATCCAAGCGACAAATATGATTTAGCTTCAAATACTTGCGATATAAGTGATATAGCTACAAAAGCAGAAGGAACAAATGAGGTAGCTTCAATTCTATGCGAAACATATGATTTAGCTTCAAATCAATGCGAAGTAGAAGGCTTAGCTTCCTAATCCATGCGAAACAAATGGTTTAGCTACAAATACTTGTGATATACAATATTTAGCTACAAATCAATGCGATGTAGAAGGTTTAGCTTTAATTCCATGCGAAACCAATGATTTAGCTTCAAATCAATGCGATGTAGAAGGTTTAGCTTCAAATCAATGCGAAACAAATGATTGAGCTTCAGATACTTGCGATATAAATGATATAGATTCAGCTGCATGCGAAACAAACGAGTTACCTTCAAATCCACGCCAAACACATGATTTAGCTTCAAATCAATGCGATGTAGAAGGTTTAGCTTTCTAATCCATGCGAAACAAATGATTTAGCTTCAAATCAATGCGAAGTAGAAGGCTTAGCTTCAAATCCATGCGAAACAAATGGTTTAGCTACAAATACTTGTGACATACATTATTTAGCTACAACTCTCATGCGACACAAACGAGTTAGCTTCAAGTCCATGCGAAACACATGCTTCAGCTGCAAATCATTGCGATGTAGAAGGTTTAGCTTCAAATCCATGCCAAACACTTGATTTAGCTTCAAATCCATGGGATGTAGGAGGTTTAGCTTCAAATCCATGAGAAACAAATGATTTAGCTTCAGATACTTGCGATATAAATGATATAGATTCAGCTGCATGCGAAAAAACGATTCAGCTTCAAATCCAAGGGAAACACATGATTTAACTTCAAATCAATGCGAAGTAAGAGGGTTAGCTTCAAATCCATGCGAAACGAATGATTTAGCGTCAAATACTTGCGAATATAAGTGATATAGCTTCAAAAGCAGGAGGAACAAACGAGGTAGCTTCAATTCTATGCGAAACAAATGATTTAGCTTCAAATCAATGCGAAATAGGTGGCATAGATTCAAATCCATGCGAAACAAATTGTTTAGCTACAAATACTTGTGATATACATTATTTAGCTACAACTGCATGCGAAACAAACGAGCTAGCTTCAAATCCATGCGAAACACATGATTTAGCTTCAAATCAATCCGATGTAGAAGGTTTAGCTTCAAATCCATGCAAAACACGTGATTTAGCTTCCTATTAATGCGAAGTAGAAGGATTTGGTTCAAATATATGCGAAACAAATGGTTTAGCTTCAAATACTTGTGATATACATTATTTAGATTTAACTGCATGCGCAACGAACGAGTTAGCTTCAAATCCATGCGAAACACATGATTTAGCTGCAAATCAATGCGAAGTAGAAGGCTTAGCTTTAAATCCATGCCAAACAAATGGTTTAGCTACAAATACTTGTTATATACATTATTTAGCTACAACTGCATACGAAACAAACGAGTTAGCTTCAAATCCATGCGAAACACATGATTTAGCTTCAAATCAATGCGATGTAGAAGGTTTAGCTCCAAATCCAAGCGAGACACATGATTTAGCTTCAAATCAGTGTGAAGTAGAATGCTTAGCATCAAATCCCATGCGAATCAAATGGTTTAGATTCAAATACTTGTGATATACATGATTTAGCTTCAACTGCATGCGACGCAATGAGTTAGGTTCAAAGCCATGCAACACATGATTCAGCAGCAAATCAATGCGATGTAGAAGGTTTAGCTTCACATCCATGCCAAACACATGATTTAGCTTCATATCCATGGGATGTAGAAGGTTTAGCTTCAAATCCATGCGATACACAAGATTTTGCTTAAAATCAATGCGATGTAGTAGGTTCAGCTTTAAATCCATGCGACACATATGATTTAGCCTCAAATACTTGCGATATAAGTGATATAGCTTCAAAAGCAGGAGGAACAAACGTGGTATCTTCAATTCCATGCGAAACACATGATTTAGCTTCAAATCAATGCGATGTAGAAGGTTTAGCTTCAAATCCATGCAAAACACGTGATTTAGCTTCCTATTAATACGAAGTAGAAGGCTTTGCTTCAAATCTAAGCGAAACAAATGGTTTAGCTTCAAATACTTGTGATATACGTTATTTAGATTTAACTACATGCGCAACGAACGAGATAGCTTCAAATCCATGCGAAACACATGATTTAGCTTCAAATCAATGCGATGTAGAAGGTTTAGCTTTAAATCCACGCGATACACAAGATTTAGCTTCAAATCAATACGATGTAGAAGGTTTAGCTTCAAATCCATGCGAAACACACGATTTAGCTTCAAATCAATGCGATGTAGAAGGTTCAGCTTCAAATCCATGCGACACATATGATTTAGCTTCAAGTACTTGCGATATAAGTGATATAGCTTCAAAAGCAGGAGGAACAAACGAGGTAGCTTCAATTCTATGCGAAGCAAATGATTTAGCTTCAAATCAATGCGAAGTAGAAGGCTTAGCTTCAAATCCATGCGAAACAAATGGTTTAGCTACAAATACTTCTGACATACGTTATTTAGCTACAACTCTCATGCGACACAAACGAGTTAGCTTCAAGTCCATGCGAAACACATGCTTCAGCTGCAAATCATTGCGATGTAGAAGGTTTAGCTTCAAATCCATGCCAAACACTTGATTTAGCTTCAAATCCATGGGATGTAGGAGGTTTAGCTTCAAATCCATGAGAAACAAATGATTTAGCTTCAGATACTTGCGATATAAATGATATAGATTCAACTGCATGCGAAAAAACGATTCAGCTTCAAATCCAAGGGAAACACATGATTTAACTTCAAATCAATGCGAAGTAAGAGGGTTAGCTTCAAATCCATGCGAAACGAATGATTTAGCGTCAAATACTTGCGATTATAAGTGATATAGCTTCAAATGCAGGCGAAACAAACGAGTTAGCTTCAGATCCATGCGAAATACATGTTTTAGCTTCAACTGCATGTGACACAAACGTGTTAGCTTCAAATCCAAGCGAAACAGATGATTTAGCTTCAAATCAATGCGAAGTAGAAGGCGTAGCTTCAAATCCGTGCGGAACAAATGGATATGCTTCAAAAACTTGTGATATAAGTGATATAGATTCAACTGCAGGCGAAACAAACGAGACAGCTTCAAATCCATGCAAAACACATGATTAAGCTTCAAAACAATGCGAAGTAGAAGGCTTAGCTTCAAATCCATGCGAAACACACGATTTAGCTTCAAATCAATGCGATGTAGAAGGTTTAGCTTCAAATCCATGCGATACAAATGATTGAGCTTCAAACACTTGGGATAAATGTGATATAGCTTCAACTGCATGCGAAACAAACGAGTTACCTACAAATCCACGCGAAACACATGATTTAGCTTCAAATCAATGCGATGTAGAAGGTTTAGCTTCAAATCCATGCGATACAAATGATTTAGCTTCAAATCAATACGAAGTAGAAGGCTTAGCTCAAATCCATGCGAAACAAATGGTTTAGCTACAAATACTTGTGATATACATTATTTATCTACAACTGCATGCGAAACAAACGAGTTAGCTTCAAATCCATGCAAAACACATGATATAGCTTCAAATCAATGCGATGTAGAAGGTTTAGCTTCAAATCCATGCGATTTACAAGATCTAGCTTCAAATCAATGCGATGTAGAAGGTTCAGCTTCAAATCCATGCGACACATATGATTTAGCTTCAAATACTTGCGATATAAGTGATATAGCTTCAAAAGCAGGAGGAACAAACGAGTTACCTTCAAATCAACGCGAAACAAATGATTTAGCTTCAAATCCATGCAAAACACATGATTAAGCTTCAAATCCATGGGCAACACATGATTTAGGTTCATTGTCATGGTAAACACATGATTTAGCTTCACATACATGCGAAACAAATGATTTGGCTTCAAATACTTGTCATATACATGATATAGCTCCAACTGCATGCGAAACAAACGAGTTAGCTTCAAATCCATGCGAAAGACATGATTCAGCAGCAAATCAATGCGATGTAAGAGGTTTAGCTACAAATCCATGCCAAACATATGATTTAGCTTCATATCCATGGGATGTAGAAGGTTTAGCTTCAAATCCATGCGATACACAAGATTTTGCTTCAAATCAATGCGATGTAGAAGGTTCAGCTTCAAATCCATACGACACATATGATTTAGCTTCAAATACTTGCGATATAAGTGATATAGCTTCAAAAGCAGGAGGAACAAACGAGGTAGCTTCAATTCCACGCGAAACAAATGATTTAGCATCAAATAATTGCGATATAAGTTATAAAGATTCAAATGCAGGCGAAGCGAACGTGCTAGCTTCAAGTCCATACGAAACACATGAATTTAGATGCAAATCAATCCGAAGTAGAAGGATCATCTTCAAATCCGTACGAAACGAATGGTTTAGCTTCAACTACTTGTGATATACTTGATTTAGCTTCAACTGCATGCGAAACAAACGAGTTAGCTTCAAATACATGCGATACACATGGTTTAGCTTCAAATACTTGCGATATAAGTGATGTAGATTCAACTGCAGGCGAAACGAACGAGTTAGCTTCAAATCCATGCGAAACACATGATTCAGTTGCAAATCAATGCGATGTAGAAGGTTTAGCTTCAAATCCAAGCGATACACAAGATTTAGCTTCAAATCAATGCGATGTAGAAGGTTCAGCTTCAAATCCATGCGTCGCATATGATTTAGCTTCAAATACTTGCGATATAAATGAAGTAACTTCAAATGCAGAGGATACAATCAAGTTAGCTTCAAATCCATGCAAAACACGTGATTACCCTTCAAATCCATGGGCAACACATGATTTAGGTTAATTGTCATGGTAAACACATGATTTAGCTTCACATACATGCGAAACAAATGGTTTAGATTCAAATACTTGTGATATACATGATTTACCTTCAACTGCATGCGGCACAAACGAGTTAGCTTCAAATCCATGCGAAACACATAATTTAGCTTCAAATCAATGCGATGTAGAAGGTTTAGCTTCAAATCCATGCGATACACAAAATTTAGCTTCAACTAAATGCGATGTAGAAGGTTCAGCTTCAAACCCATGCGACACATATGAATTAGCTTCAAATACTTGCGATATAAGTGATATAGCTTCAAAAGCAGGAGGAACAAACGAGGTAGCTTCAATTCTATGCGAAACAAATGATTTAGCTTCAAAGTAGATGGCATAGCTTCAAATCCATGCGAAACAATTGGTTTAGCTACAAATACTTGTGATATACATTATTTAGCTACAACTGCATGCGAAACAAACGAGTTTTAATCAAATCCATGCGAAACACACGATTTGGCTTCAAAGCAATGCGATGTAGAAGGTTTAGCTTCAAATCCAAGCGAAACATATGATTTAGCTTCAAATACTTGCGATATAAGAGAAATAGTTTCAAATACAGGCGAAACGAACGAGTTAGCTTCAAATCCATGCGAAACACAAGATTCAGCTGCAAATAAATGCGATGTAGAAGGTTTAGCTTCAAATCCATGCGAAACACACGATTTAGCTTCAAATCAATGCGATGTAGAAGGTTTAGCTTCAAATCCAAGCGAAACATATGATTTAGCTTCAAATACTCTCGATATAAGTGAAATAGATTCAAATACAGGCGAAACGAACGAGTTAGCTTCAAATCCATGCGAAACACATGATTTATCTTCAAATCAGTGTGAAGTAGAAGGCTTAGCATCAAATCCCATGCGAATCAAACGGTTTAGATTCAAATACTTGTGATATACATGATTTAGCTTCAACTGCATGCGACACAAACGAGTTAGCTTCAAATCCATGCGAAACACATGCTTCAGCTGCAAATCATTGCGATGTAGAAGGTTTAGCTTCAAATCCATGCCAAACACTTGATTTAGCTTCAAATCCATGGGATGTAGGAGGTTTAGCTTCAAATCCATGAGAAACAAATGATTTAGCTTCAGATACTTGCGATATAAATGATATAGATTCAACTGCATGCGAAAAAAACGATTCAGCTTCAAATCCAAGGGAAACACATGATTTAACTTCAAATCAATGCGAAGTAAAAGGCTTAGCTTCAAATCCATGCGAAACGAATGATTTAGCATCAAATACTTGCGAATATAAGTGATATAGCTTCAAATGCAGGCGAAACAAACAAGTTAGCTTCAGACCCATGCGAAACACATGATTTAGCTTCAAATCAATGCGATGTAGAAGGTTTAGCTTCAAATCCAAGCGAAACACATATGATTTAGCTTCAAATACATGCGATATAAATGAAGCAACTTCAAATGCTGAGGATACCATCAAATTAGATTCAAATCCATGCAAAACACATGATTAAGCTTCAAATCCATGGGCAACACATGATTTAGGTTCATTGTCAAACACATGATTTAGCTTCACATACATGCGAAACATATGGTTAGCTTCTAATACTTGTCATATACATGATATAGCTCCAACTGCATGCGAAACAAACGAGTTAGCTTCAAATCCATGCGAAAGACATGATTCAACATCAAATCAGTGTGAAGTAGAAGGCTTAGCATCAAATCCCATGCGAATCAAATGGTTTAGATTCAAATACTTGTGATATACATGATTTAGCTTCAACTGCATGCGACACAAACGAGTTAGCTTCACATCCATGCGAAACACATGATTTAGCTGCAAATCAATGCGAAGTAGAAGGCTTAGCTTCAAATCCATGCCAAACAAATGGTTTAGCTACAAATACTTGTGATATACATTATTTAGCTACAACTGCATACGAAACAAACGAGTCAGCTTCAAATCCTTGCGAAACACATGATTTAGATTCAAATCAATGCGATGTAGAAGGTTTAGCTTCAAATCCATGCGATACACAAGATTTAGCTTCAATTAAATGCGATGTAGAAGGTTCAGCTTCAAATCCATGCGACACATATGAATTAGCTTCAAATACTTGCGATATAAGTGATATAGCTTCAAAAGCAGGAGGAACAAACGTGGTAGCTTCAATTCTATGCGAAACAAATGATTTAGCTTCAAATCAATGCGAAGTAGATGGCATAGCTTCAAATCCATGCGAAACAATTGGTTTAGCTACAAATACTTGTGATATACATTATTTAGCTGCAACTGCATACGAAACAAACGAGTTAGCTTCAAATCCATGCGAAACACATGAGTTCGCTTCAAATCAGTGTGAAGTAGAAGGCTTAGCATCAAATCCCTTTCGAATCAAACGGTTTAGATTCAAATACTTGTGATATACATGATATAGCTTCAAATGCAGGCGAAACAAACAAGTTAGCTTCAGACCCATGCGAAACACATGATTAGTTGCAAATCATTGCGATGTAGAGGGTTTAGCTTCAAATCCATGTGATACACAAGATTTAGCTTCAAATACTTGCGATATAAGTGATATATCTTCAAAAGCTGGAGGAACAAAAGAGGTAGCTCCAATTCCATGCGAAACAAATGATTTAGCTTCAAATCAATGCGATGTAGAAAGTTTAGCTTCAAATCCAATGCCAAACACATGATTTACCTTCAAATCCATGGGATGTAGAAGGTTTAGCTTCAAATCCATGAGAAACAAATGATTTAGCTTCAGATACTTGCGATATAAGTGATATAGATTCAAAAGCTGGAGGAACAAACGAGGTAGCTTCAAATCCATGCGAAACAAATGATTTAGCTTCAAATCAATGCGAAGTAGAAGGTTTAGCTTCAAATCCATGCAAAACACGTGATTTAGCTTCCTATTAATACGAAGTAGAAGGCTTTGCTTCAAATCTATGCGAAACAAATGGTTTAGCTTCAAATACTTGTGATATACGTTATTTAGATTTAACTGCATGCGCAACGAACGAGATAGCTTCAAATCCATGCGAAACACATGATTTAGCTTCAAATCAATGCGATGTAGAAGGTTTAGCTTTAAATCCATGCGATACACAAGATTTAGCTTCAAATCAATGCGATGTAGAAGGTTTAGCTTCAAATCCATGCGAAACACATGATTTAGCTTCAAATCAATGCGATGTAGAAGGTTCAGCTTCAAATCCATGCGACACATATGATTTAGCTTCAAGTACTTGCGATATAAGTGATATAGCTTCAAAAGCAGGAGGAACAAACGAGGTAGCTTCAATTCTATGCGAAACAAATGATTTAGCTTCAAATCAATGCGAAATAGGTGGCATAGATTCAAATCCATGCGAAACAAATTGTTTAGCTACAAATACTTGTGATATACATTATTTAGCTACAACTGCATGCGAAACAAACGAGCTAGCTTCAAATCCATGCGAAACACAAGATTTAGCTTCAAATCAATGCGATGTAGAAGGTTTAGCTTCAAATCCATGCAAAACACGTGATTTAGCTTCCTATTAATGCGAAGTAGAAGGATTTGGTTCAAATATATGCGAAACAAATGGTTTAGCTTCAAATACTTGTGATATACATTATTTAGATTTAACTGCATGCGCAACGAACGAGTTAGATTCAAATCCATGCGAAACACATGATTTAGCTGCAAATCAATGCGAAGTAGAAGGCTTAGCTTTAAATCCATGCCAAACAAATGGTTTAGCTACAAATACTTCTGATATACATTATTTAGCTACAACTGCATACGAAACAAACGAGTTAGCTTCAAATCCATGCGAAACACATGATTTAGCTTCAAATCAATGCGATGTAGAAGGTTTAGCTCCAAATCCAAGCGAGACACATGATTTAGCTTCAAATCAGTGTGAAGTAGAATGCTTAGCATCAAATCCCATGCGAATCAAATGGTTTAGATTCACATACTTGTGATATACATGATTTAGCTTCAACTGCATGCGACGCAATGAGTTAGGTTCAAAGCCATGCAACACATGATTCAGCAGCAAATCAATGCGATGTAGAAGGTTTAGCTTCACATCCATGCCAAACACATGATTTAGCTTCATATCCATGGGATGTAGAAGGTTTAGCTTCAAATCCATGCGATACACAAGATTTTGCTTAAAATCAATGCGATGTAGTAGGTTCAGCTTTAAATCCATGCGACACATATGATTTAGCCTCAAATACTTGCGATATAAGTGATATAGCTTCAAAAGCAGGAGGAACAAACGAGGTATCTTCAATTCCATGCGAAACACATGATTTAGCTTCAAATCAATGCGATGTAGAAGGTTTAGCTTCAAATCCATGCAAAACACGTGATTTAGCTTCCTATTAATACGAAGTAGAAGGCTTTGCTTCAAATCCATGCGAAACACATGATTTAGCTTCAAATCAATGCGATGTTGAAGGTTTAGCTTTAAATCCATGCGATACACAAGATTTAGCTTCAAATCAATGCGATGTAGAAGGTTTAGCTTCACATCCATGCCAAACACATGATTTAGCTTCATATCCATGGGATGTAGAAGGTTTAGTTTCAAATCCATGCAATACACAAGATTTTGCTTAAAATCAATGCGATGTAGTAGGTTCAGCTTTAAATCCATGCGACACATATGATTTAGCCTCAAATACTTGCGATATAAGTGATATAGCTTCAAAAGCAGGAGGAACAAACGAGGTATCTTCAATTCCATGCGAAACACTTGATTTAGCTTCAAATCCATGGGATGTAGGAGGTTTAGCTTCAAATCCATGAGAAACAAATGATTTAGCTTCAGATACTTGCGATATAAATGATATAGATTCAACTGCATGCGAAAAAAACGATTCAGCTTCAAATCCAAGGGAAACACATGATTTAACTTCAAATCAATGCGAAGTAAAAGGCTTAGCTTCAAATCCATGCGAAACTAATGATTTAGCATCAAATACTTGCGAATATAAGTGATATAGCTTCAAATGCAGGCGAAACAAACAAGTTAGCTTCAAATCCATGCGAAACACACGATTTAGCTTCAAATCAATGCGATGTAGAAGGTTCAGCTTCAAATCCATACGACACATATGATTTAGCTTCAAGTCCTTGCGATATAAGTGATATAGCTTCAAAAGCAGGAGGAACAAACGAGGTAGCTTCAATTCTATGCGAAACAAATGATTTAGCTTCAAATCAATGCGAAGTAGGTGGCATAGATTCAAATCCATGCGAAACGAATTGTTTAGCTACAAATACTTGTGATATACATTATTTAGCTACAACTGCATACGAAACAAACGAGTTAGCTTCAAATCCATGCGAAACACATGATTTAGCTTCAAATCAATGCGATGTTGAAGGTTTAGCTTCAAATCCATGCGATACACAAGATTTAGCTTCAAATCAATGCGATGTAGAAGGTTTAGCTTCAAATCCATGCGAAACACATGATTTAGCTTCAAATCAATGCGATGTAGAAGGTTCAGCTTCAAATCCATGCGACACATATGATTTAGCTTCAAGTACTTGCGATATAAGTGATATACCTTCAAAAGCAGGAGGAACAAACGAGGTAGCTTCAATTCTATGCGAAACAAATGATTTAGCTTCAAATCAATGCGAAGTAGGTGGCATAGATTCAAATCCATGCGAAACAAATTGTTTAGCTACAAATACTTGTGATATACATTATTTAGCTACAACTGCATGCGAAACAAACGAGCTAGCTTCAAATCCATGCGATACACAAGATTTTGCTTAAAATCAATGCGATGTAGTAGGTTCATCTTCAAATCCATGCAAAACACTTGATTTAGCTTGCTATTAATGCGAAGTAGAAGGCTTAGCTTAAAATCTATGCGAAACAAATGGTTTAGCTGCAAATCAATGCGATGTACAAGGTTTAGCTTCAAATCCGTGCGATGTAGAAGGTTTAGCTTCAAATCCATGCGAAACAAATGATTTACCTTCAAATCAATGCGATGTAGAGGGTTCAGCTTCAAATCCATGCGATACACAAGATTTAGCTTCAAATACTTGCGATATAAGTGATATAGCTTCAAAAGCTGGAGCAACATACGAGGTAGCTTCAATTCCATGCGAAACGAATGATTTAGCTTCAAATCAATGCGAAGTAGAGGGATTAGCTTCAAATCCATGCGAAACACATATGATTTAGCTTCAAATACTTGCGATATAAATGAAGTAACTTAAAATGCAGAGGATACAATCAAGTTAGCTTCAAACCCATGCAAAACACATGATTAAGCTTCAAATCCCTGGGCAACACATGATTTAGGTTCATTGTCATGGTAAACACATGATTTAGATTCACATACATGCCAAACAAATGGTTTAGATTCAAATACTTGTGATATACATGATTTACCTTCAACTGCATGCGACACAAACGAGTTAGCTTCAAATCCATGCGAAACACATGATTCAGCAGCAAATCAATGCGATGTAGAAGGTTTAGCTTCAAATCTATGCGATACACAAGATTTAGCTTCAAATCAATTCGATGTAGAAGGTTCAGCTTCAAAGCCATGCGAAACACATGACTCATTTGCAAATCAATGCGATGTAGACGGTTCAGCTTCAAGTCCATGCAAAACACGTGATTTAGCTTCCAATTAATGCGAAGTAGAAGGCTTAGCTTCAAATCCATGCGAAACAAATGGTTTAGCATCAAATACTTGTGATAAACGTTATTTAGATTTAACAGTATGCGCAACGAACGAGTTATTGATTTAGCACATTAAACACATATGATTTAGCTTCAAATACTTGCGATATAAATGAAGTAACTTCAAATGCTGAGGATACAATCAAGTTAGCTTCAAATCCATGCAAAACACATGATTTAGCTTCAAATCAATGCGATGTAGAAGGTTTAGCTTCATATCCATGCGATATACAAGATTTTGCTTAAAATCAATGCTATGTAGTAGGTTCAGCTTCAAATCCATGCGACAAATATGATTTAGCTTCAAATACTTGCGATATACATGATTTAGCTTCAACTGCATGCGAAACAAACGAGTTAGCGTCAAATCCATGCAAAACACGTGAGTAAGCTAAAAATGCATGCGAAAAACATGATTTAGGTTCAAATTCATGGGAAACACGTGGTTTAGCTTCAAATACATGCGAAGTAGAAGGCTCTGCTACAAATCCATGCGAATCAAATGGTTTAGCTCCAAATACTTCGGATATACATTATTTAGCTTCAACTGCAGGCGAAACAAACGAGGTAGCTTCAAATCCAAGCGACACAACTGATTTAACTTCAAATACTTGCCATATAAGTGATATAGCTTCAAATGCAGGCGAAACAAAAGAGTTAGCTTCAAATCCATGCGAAACACATGATTCGTCTTCAAATCCAAGCGAAACACATGATTTAGCTTCTAATCAATGCGAAGTAGAAGGCTTAGCTTCAAATCCATGCGGTACAAAGGTATTAGTTTCAGATACTTACGATACACATAATTTGGCTTCAACTGCATGCGAAATCAACGAGTTAGCTTCAAGTCCACGCGAAACACTTGATTTAGATTCAAATCAATGATATGTAGAAGGTTTAGCTTCAAATCTGCGCGTTATAAATGATTTAGCTTCAAATACTTGCGATAAAAGTGATATAGCTTCAAATGCTGGCGAAACAAACGAGTTAGCTTCAAATCCATGTGAAACAAATCATTTAGCTCCAAACTCATGCGAAACACATGATTTAGCTGCAAATCTATGCGATGTAGAAGGTCTAGCTTCAAATCCATGCGAAACAAATGATTTAGCTTCAATTACTTGCAATATAAGTGATATAGCTTCAAATGCAGGCGAAACAAAAGAGTTAGCTTCAAATCCATGCGAAACACATGATTCGTCTTCAAATCAAAGCGAAGTAGAAGGATTAGCTTCAAATCCATGCCAAACGAATGATTTAGCTTCAAATACTTGCGGTATAAATGAAATAGCTTCAAATGCAGGCGAAGCAAACGAGTTAGCTTCAAATCCATGCAAAACACATGATTTAGCTTTCAATCTATGCGAAACACATGATTTAGCTTCTGATCAATGCGAAGTATAAGGCTCAGCTTCAAATCGAAGCGAAACACATGATTTAGCTTCAAAGCAATGCGATGTAGAAGGTTTAGATTCAAATCAGAGCAAAACAAATGACTCATCTTCAAATACTCTCGAAATTGGTGATATAGCTTCAAATGCAGACGAAACACACGATTAGCTTCAAATCCATGCGAAACAAATGATTTAGTTTCAAGTCAATTCTTAGTAGAAGGCTTGGCTTCAAATCCAAGCGAAACAAATGGCTTAGATACAGATACTTGTGATATACATGATTTAGCTTCAGCTGCATGCGAAACAAACGAGTTAGCTTCAAATCCAAGCGAGAGACGTGATTTAGCTGCAAATCAGTGCGAAGTAGAAGGTTTAGCTTCAAATCCGCACGAAACAAATGATTTAGCTTCAAATCAATGCGAAGTAGAAGGCTTAGCTTCAAATCCATGCGAAACAAATGGTTTAGCTACAAATACTTGTGATATACATTATTTAGCTACCACTGCAAGCGAAACAAACGAGTTTGCTTCAAATCCATGCGAAACACATGATTTATCTTCAAATCAGTGTGAAGTAGAAGGCTTAGCATCAAATCCCATGCGAATCAAATGGTTTAGATTCAAATACTTGTGATATACATGATTTAGCTTCAACTGCATGCGAAACACATGCTTCAGCTGCAAATCATTGCGATGTAGACGGTTTAACTTCAAATCCATGCCAAACACATGATTTAGCTTCCAATCCATGAGATGTAGAAGGATTAGCTTCAAATCCATGAGCAACAAATGATTTAGCTTCAGATACTTGCGATATAAATGATATAGATTCAACTGCATGCGAAAAAAACGATTCAGCTTCAAATCCAAGGGAAACACATGATTTAACTTCAAATCAATGCGAAGTAAAAGGGTTAGCTTCAAACCCATGCGAAACGAATGATTTAGCATAAAATACTTGCGAATATAAGTGATATAGCTTCAAATGCAGGCGAAACAAACTAGTTAGCTTCAGATCCATGCGAAATACATGATTTAGCTTCAAATCAATTCGAAGTAGAAGGCTTTGCTTCAAATCCAAGCGAGACACTTGATTTAGCTTCAATCAGTGCGAAGTAGAAGGCTCAGCTTCAAATCGATGCGAATCTAATAGTCCGGCATCAAACTCTTGTGAAATACATGATTTAGCTTCAACTGCATGTGAAACAAACGTGTTAGCTTCAAATCCAAGCGAATCAGATGATTTAGCTTCAAATCAATGCGAAGTAGAAGGCGTAGCTTCAAATCCGTGCGGAACAAATGGTTATGCTTCAAAAACTTGTGATATAAGTGATATAGATTCAACTGCAGGCGAAACGAACGAGTTACCTTCAACTCAACGCGAAACACATGATTTAGCTTCAAATCAATGCGATGTAGAAGGTTTAGCTTCAAATCCATGCGAAACAAATGATTTAGCTTCAAATCAATGCGAAGTAGAAGGCTTAGCTTCAAATCCATGCGAAACAAATGGTTTAGCTACAAATACTTGTGATATACATTATTTAGCTACCACTGCAAGCGAAACAAACGAGTTTGCTTCAAATCCATGCGAAACACATGATTTATCTTCAAATCAGTGTGAAGTAGAAGGCTTAGCATCAAATCCCATGCGTATCAAATGGTTTAGATTCAAATACTTGTGATATACATGATTTAGCTTCAACTGCATGCGAAACACATGCTTCAGCTGCAAATCATTGCGATGTAGACGGTTTAACTTCAAATCCATGCCAAACACATGATTTAGCTTCAAATCCATGGGATGTAGAAGGTTTAGCTTCAAATCCATGAGAAACAAATGATTTAGCTTCAGATACTTGCGATATAAATGATATAGATTCAACTGCATGCGAAAAAACGATTCAGCTTCAAATCCAAGGTAAACGCATGATTTAACTTCAAATCAATGCGAAGTAAAAGGGTTAGCTTCAAATCCATGCGAACCGAATGATTTAGCATAAAATACTTGCGAACATAAGTGATATAGCTTCAAATCCGGGCGAAACAAACGAGTTAGCTTCAGATCCATGCGAAATACATGATTTAGTTTCAAATCAATGCGAAGTAGAAGGCGTAGCTTCAAATCCATGCGGAACAAATGGTTATGCTTCAAAAACATGTGATATATGTGATATAGATTCAACTGCAGGCGAAACAGACGAGATAGCTTCAAATCCATGCAAAACACATGATTAAGCTTCAAAACAATGGGAAGTAGAAGGTTTAGCTTCAAATCCATGCGAAACACACAATTTAGCTTCAAATCAATGCGATGTAGAAGGTTTAGCTTCAAATACTTGCGATATAAATGAAGTAAATTCAAATGCAGGGGATACAATCAAGTTAGCTTCAAATCCATGCAAAAAGCATGATTAAGCTTCAAATCCATGGGATGTAGAAGGTTTAGCTTCAAATCCATGAGAAACAAATGATTTAGCTTCAGATACTTGCGATACAAATGATATAGATTCAACTGCATGCGAAAAAAAACGATTCAGCTTCAAATCCAAGGGAAACACATGATTTAACTTCAAATCAATGCGAAGTAAAAGGGTTAGCTTCAAATCCATGCGAAACGAATGATTTAACATCAAATACTTGTGAATATAAGTGATATAGCTCCAACTGCATGCGAAACAAACGAGTTACCTTCAAATCCACGCGCAACACATGAGTTAGCTTCAAATCAATGCGATGTATTAGGTTTAGCTTCAAATCCATGTGAAACAAATGATTGAGCTTCAAACACTTGGGATAAAGGTGATATAGCCTCAACTGCATACGAAACAAACGAGTTACCATCAAATCCACGCGAAACACATTAATTGGTTCAAATGAATCCGATGTAGAAGGATTAGATTCAAATCCAAGCGAAACACATGATTTAGCTTCAAATACTTGCGATATAAGTGATATAGATTCAAATACAGACGAAACGAACGAGTTAGCTTCAAATCCATGCGAAACACATGATTTATCTTCAAATCAGTGTGAAGTAGAAGGCTTAGCATCAAATCCCATGCGAATCAAATGGTTTAGATTCAAATACTTGTGATATACATGATTTAGCTTCAACTGCATGCGAAACACATGCTTCAGCTGCAAATCATTACGATGTAGAAGGTTTAGCTCCAAATCCATGCCAAACACATGATTTAGCTTCAAATCCATGGGATGTAGAAGGTTTAGCTTCAAATCCATGAGAAACAAATGATTTAGCATCAAATACTTGTGAATATAAGTGATATAGCTTCAAATGCAGGCGAAACAAACGAGTTAGCTTCAGATCCATGCGAAATACATGATTTAGCTTCAAATCAATTCGAAGTAGAAGGCTTTGCTTCAAATCCAAGCGAGACACATGATTTAGCTTCAATCAGTGCGAAGTAGAAGGCTTAGCTTCAAATCCATGCGAATCGAATGGTTCGGCTTCAAATTCTTGTGAAATACATGATTTAGCTTCAACTGCATGCGAAACAACGAGTTACCTTCAAATCCACGCGAAACACATAACTTAGCTTTAAATCAATGCGAAGTAGCAGGTTTAGCTTCAAATCCATGCGAAACAAATGATTGAGCTTCCTGCACTTGGGATATAGGTGATATAGCTTCAACTGCGTGCGAAACAAATGAGTTACATATAAATCCACGCGAAACACGTGATTTAGCTTCAAATCAATGTGATGTAGTAGGCTTAGCTTCAAATCCATGCAAAACACGTGATTTAGGATCCAATCAATGCGAAGTAGAAGGCTTAGCTTCAAATCCATGCGACACATATGATTTAGCTTCAAATACTTGCGATATAAGTGATGTAGATTCAACTGCAGGCGAAATGAACGAGTTAGCTTCAAATCCATGCGAAACACAAGATTTAGCTGCAAATCAATGCGATGTAGGAGGTTTAGCTTCAAATCCATGCGATACACTAGATTAAGCTTCAAATCAATGCGATGTAGAAGTTTCAGCTTCAAATGCATGCGACACATATGATTTAGCTTCAAATACTTGCGATATAAGTAATATAGCATCAAAAGCTGGAGGAACAAACGAGTTAGCTTCAAATCCATGCAAAACACATGATTAAGCTTCAAATCCATGGGCAACACATGATTTAGGTTCATTGTCATGGTAAACACATGATTTAGCTTCACATACATGCGAAACAAACGGTTTTGCTTCTAATAGTTGATATACACATGATATAGCTCCAACTGTATGCGAAACGAACAAGTTAGCTTCAAATCCATGCGAAAGACATGATTCATATGCAAATCAATGCGATGTAGAAGGTTTAGCTTCAAATCCATGCCAAACACATGATTTAGCTTCCAATCCATGAGATGTAGAAGGATTAGCTTCAAATCCATGAGCAACAAATGATTTAGCTTCAGATACTTGCGATATAAATGATATAGATTCAACTGCATGCGAAAAAAACGATTCAGCTTCAAATCCAAGGGAAACACATGATTTAACTTCAAATCAATGCGAAGTAAAAGGGTTAGCTTCAAACCCATGCGAAACGAATGATTTAGCATAAAATACTTGCGAATATAAGTGATATAGCTTCAAATGCAGGCGAAACAAACTAGTTAGCTTCAGATCCATGCGAAATACATGATTTAGCTTCAAATCAATTCGAAGTAGAAGGCTTTGCTTCAAATCCAAGCGAGACACTTGATTTAGCTTCAATCAGTGCGAAGTAGAAGGCTCAGCTTCAAATCGATGCGAATCTAATAGTCCGGCATCAAACTCTTGTGAAATACATGATTTAGCTTCAACTGCATGTGAAACAAACGTGTTAGCTTCAAATCCAAGCGAATCAGATGATTTAGCTTCAAATCAATGCGAAGTAGAAGGCGTAGCTTCAAATCCGTGCGGAACAAATGGTTATGCTTCAAAAACTTGTGATATAAGTGATATAGATTCAACTGCAGGCGAAACGAACGAGTTACCTTCAACTCAACGCGAAACACATGATTTAGCTTCAAATCAATGCGATGTAGAAGGTTTAGCTTCAAATCCATGCGAAACAAATGATTTAGCTTCAAATCAATGCGAAGTAGAAGGCTTAGCTTCAAATCCATGCGAAACAAATGGTTTAGCTACAAATACTTGTGATATACATTATTTAGCTACCACTGCAAGCGAAACAAACGAGTTTGCTTCAAATCCATGCGAAACACATGATTTATCTTCAAATCAGTGTGAAGTAGAAGGCTTAGCATCAAATCCCATGCGTATCAAATGGTTTAGATTCAAATACTTGTGATATACATGATTTAGCTTCAACTGCATGCGAAACACATGCTTCAGCTGCAAATCATTGCGATGTAGACGGTTTAACTTCAAATCCATGCCAAACACATGATTTAGCTTCAAATCCATGGGATGTAGAAGGTTTAGCTTCAAATCCATGAGAAACAAATGATTTAGCTTCAGATACTTGCGATATAAATGATATAGATTCAACTGCATGCGAAAAAACGATTCAGCTTCAAATCCAAGGTAAACGCATGATTTAACTTCAAATCAATGCGAAGTAAAAGGGTTAGCTTCAAATCCATGCGAACCGAATGATTTAGCATAAAATACTTGCGAACATAAGTGATATAGCTTCAAATCCGGGCGAAACAAACGAGTTAGCTTCAGATCCATGCGAAATACATGATTTAGTTTCAAATCAATGCGAAGTAGAAGGCGTAGCTTCAAATCCATGCGGAACAAATGGTTATGCTTCAAAAACATGTGATATATGTGATATAGATTCAACTGCAGGCGAAACAGACGAGATAGCTTCAAATCCATGCAAAACACATGATTAAGCTTCAAAACAATGGGAAGTAGAAGGTTTAGCTTCAAATCCATGCGAAACACACAATTTAGCTTCAAATCAATGCGATGTAGAAGGTTTAGCTTCAAATACTTGCGATATAAATGAAGTAAATTCAAATGCAGGGGATACAATCAAGTTAGCTTCAAATCCATGCAAAAAGCATGATTAAGCTTCAAATCCATGGGATGTAGAAGGTTTAGCTTCAAATCCATGAGAAACAAATGATTTAGCTTCAGATACTTGCGATACAAATGATATAGATTCAACTGCATGCGAAAAAAAACGATTCAGCTTCAAATCCAAGGGAAACACATGATTTAACTTCAAATCAATGCGAAGTAAAAGGGTTAGCTTCAAATCCATGCGAAACGAATGATTTAACATCAAATACTTGTGAATATAAGTGATATAGCTCCAACTGCATGCGAAACAAACGAGTTACCTTCAAATCCACGCGCAACACATGAGTTAGCTTCAAATCAATGCGATGTATTAGGTTTAGCTTCAAATCCATGTGAAACAAATGATTGAGCTTCAAACACTTGGGATAAAGGTGATATAGCCTCAACTGCATACGAAACAAACGAGTTACCATCAAATCCACGCGAAACACATTAATTGGTTCAAATGAATCCGATGTAGAAGGATTAGATTCAAATCCAAGCGAAACACATGATTTAGCTTCAAATACTTGCGATATAAGTGATATAGATTCAAATACAGACGAAACGAACGAGTTAGCTTCAAATCCATGCGAAACACATGATTTATCTTCAAATCAGTGTGAAGTAGAAGGCTTAGCATCAAATCCCATGCGAATCAAATGGTTTAGATTCAAATACTTGTGATATACATGATTTAGCTTCAACTGCATGCGAAACACATGCTTCAGCTGCAAATCATTACGATGTAGAAGGTTTAGCTCCAAATCCATGCCAAACACATGATTTAGCTTCAAATCCATGGGATGTAGAAGGTTTAGCTTCAAATCCATGAGAAACAAATGATTTAGCATCAAATACTTGTGAATATAAGTGATATAGCTTCAAATGCAGGCGAAACAAACGAGTTAGCTTCAGATCCATGCGAAATACATGATTTAGCTTCAAATCAATTCGAAGTAGAAGGCTTTGCTTCAAATCCAAGCGAGACACATGATTTAGCTTCAATCAGTGCGAAGTAGAAGGCTTAGCTTCAAATCCATGCGAATCGAATGGTTCGGCTTCAAATTCTTGTGAAATACATGATTTAGCTTCAACTGCATGCGAAACAACGAGTTACCTTCAAATCCACGCGAAACACATAACTTAGCTTTAAATCAATGCGAAGTAGCAGGTTTAGCTTCAAATCCATGCGAAACAAATGATTGAGCTTCCTGCACTTGGGATATAGGTGATATAGCTTCAACTGCGTGCGAAACAAATGAGTTACATATAAATCCACGCGAAACACGTGATTTAGCTTCAAATCAATGTGATGTAGTAGGCTTAGCTTCAAATCCATGCAAAACACGTGATTTAGGATCCAATCAATGCGAAGTAGAAGGCTTAGCTTCAAATCCATGCGACACATATGATTTAGCTTCAAATACTTGCGATATAAGTGATGTAGATTCAACTGCAGGCGAAATGAACGAGTTAGCTTCAAATCCATGCGAAACACAAGATTTAGCTGCAAATCAATGCGATGTAGGAGGTTTAGCTTCAAATCCATGCGATACACTAGATTAAGCTTCAAATCAATGCGATGTAGAAGTTTCAGCTTCAAATGCATGCGACACATATGATTTAGCTTCAAATACTTGCGATATAAGTAATATAGCATCAAAAGCTGGAGGAACAAACGAGTTAGCTTCAAATCCATGCAAAACACATGATTAAGCTTCAAATCCATGGGCAACACATGATTTAGGTTCATTGTCATGGTAAACACATGATTTAGCTTCACATACATGCGAAACAAACGGTTTTGCTTCTAATAGTTGATATACACATGATATAGCTCCAACTGTATGCGAAACGAACAAGTTAGCTTCAAATCCATGCGAAAGACATGATTCATATGCAAATCAATGCGATGTAGAAGGTTTAGCTTCAAATCCATGCCAAACACATGATTTAGCTTCCAATCCATGAGATGTAGAAGGATTAGCTTCAAATCCATGAGCAACAAATGATTTAGCTTCAGATACTTGCGATATAAATGATATAGATTCAACTGCATGCGAAAAAAACGATTCAGCTTCAAATCCAAGGGAAACACATGATTTAACTTCAAATCAATGCGAAGTAAAAGGGTTAGCTTCAAACCCATGCGAAACGAATGATTTAGCAACAAATACTTGCGAATATAAGTGATATAGCTTCAAATGCAGGCGAAACAAACTAGTTAGCTTCAGATCCATGCGAAATACATGATTTAGCTTCAAATCAATTCGAAGTAGAAGGCTTTGCTTCAAATTCAAGCGAGACACTTGATTTAGCTTCAATCAGTGCGAAGTAGAAGGCTCAGCTTCAAATCGATGCGAATCTAATAGTCCGGCATCAAACTCTTGTGAAATACATGATTTAGCTTCAACTGCATGTGAAACAAACGTGTTAGCTTCAAATCCAAGCGAATCAGATGATTTAGCTTCAAATCAATGCGAAGTAGAAGGCGTAGCTTCAAATCCGTGCGGAACAAATGGTTATGCTTCAAAAACTTGTGATATAAGTGATATAGATTCAACTGCAGGCGAAACGAACGAGTTACCTTCAACTCAACGCGAAACACATGATTTAGCTTCAAATCAATGCGATGTAGAAGGTTTAGCTTCAAATCCATGCGAAACAAATGATTTAGCTTCAAATCAATGCGAAGTAGAAGGCTTAGCTTCAAATCCATGCGAAACAAATGGTTTAGCTACAAATACTTGTGATATACATTATTTAGCTACCACTGCAAGCGAAACAAACGAGTTTGCTTCAAATCCATGCGAAACACATGATTTATCTTCAAATCAGTGTGAAGTAGAAGGCTTAGCATCAAATCCCATGCGAATCAAATGGTTTAGATTCAAATACTTGTGATATACATGATTTAGCTTCAACTGCATGCGAAACACATGCTTCAGCTGCAAATCATTGCGATGTAGACGGTTTAACTTCAAATCCATGCCAAACACATGATTTAGCTTCAAATCCATGGGATGTAGAAGGTTTAGCTTCAAATCCATGAGAAACAAATGATTTAGCTTCAGATACTTGCGATATAAATGATATAGATTCAACTGCATGCGAAAAAACGATTCAGCTTCAAATCCAAGGTAAACGCATGATTTAACTTCAAATCAATGCGAAGTAAAAGGGTTAGCTTCAAATCCATGCGAACCGAATGATTTAGCATAAAATACTTGCGAACATAAGTGATATAGCTTCAAATCCGGGCGAAACAAACGAGTTAGCTTCAGATCCATGCGAAATACATGATTTAGTTTCAAATCAATGCGAAGTAGAAGGCGTAGCTTCAAATCCATGCGGAACAAATGGTTATGCTTCAAAAACATGTGATATATGTGATATAGATTCAACTGCAGGCGAAACAGACGAGATAGCTTCAAATCCATGCAAAACACATGATTAAGCTTCAAAACAATGGGAAGTAGAAGGTTTAGCTTCAAATCCATGCGAAACACACAATTTAGCTTCAAATCAATGCGATGTAGAAGGTTTAGCTTCAAATACTTGCGATATAAATGAAGTAAATTCAAATGCAGGGGATACAATCAAGTTAGCTTCAAATCCATGCAAAAAGCATGATTAAGCTTCAAATCCATGGGATGTAGAAGGTTTAGCTTCAAATCCATGAGAAACAAATGATTTAGCTTCAGATACTTGCGATACAAATGATATAGATTCAACTGCATGCGAAAAAAAAACGATTCAGCTTCAAATCCAAGGGAAACACATGATTTAACTTCAAATCAATGCGAAGTAAAAGGGTTAGCTTCAAATCCATGCGAAACGAATGATTTAACATCAAATACTTGTGAATATAAGTGATATAGCTCCAACTGCATGCGAAACAAACGAGTTACCTTCAAATCCACGCGCAACACATGAGTTAGCTTCAAATCAATGCGATGTATTAGGTTTAGCTTCAAATCCATGTGAAACAAATGATTGAGCTTCAAACACTTGGGATAAAGGTGATATAGCCTCAACTGCATACGAAACAAACGAGTTACCATCAAATCCACGCGAAACACATTAATTGGTTCAAATGAATCCGATGTAGAAGGATTAGATTCAAATCCAAGCGAAACACATGATTTAGCTTCAAATACTTGCGATATAAGTGATATAGATTCAAATACAGACGAAACGAACGAGTTAGCTTCAAATCCATGCGAAACACATGATTTATCTTCAAATCAGTGTGAAGTAGAAGGCTTAGCATCAAATCCCATGCGAATCAAATGGTTTAGATTCAAATACTTGTGATATACATGATTTAGCTTCAACTGCATGCGAAACACATGCTTCAGCTGCAAATCATTACGATGTAGAAGGTTTAGCTCCAAAATCCATGCCAAACACATGATTTAGCTTCAAATCCATGGGATGTAGAAGGTTTAGCTTCAAATCCATGAGAAACAAATGATTTAGCATCAAATACTTGTGAATATAAGTGATATAGCTTCAAATGCAGGCGAAACAAACGAGTTAGCTTCAGATCCATGCGAAATACATGATTTAGCTTCAAATCAATTCGAAGTAGAAGGCTTTGCTTCAAATCCAAGCGAGACACATGATTTAGCTTCAATCAGTGCGAAGTAGAAGGCTTAGCTTCAAATCCATGCGAATCGAATGGTTCGGCTTCAAATTCTTGTGAAATACATGATTTAGCTTCAACTGCATGCGAAACAACGAGTTACCTTCAAATCCACGAGAAACACATAACTTAGCTTTAAATCAATGCGAAGTAGCAGGTTTAGCTTCAAATCCATGCGAAACAAATGATTGAGCTTCCTGCACTTGGGATATAGGTGATATAGCTTCAACTGCGTGCGAAACAAATGAGTTACATATAAATCCACGCGAAACACGTGATTTAGCTTCAAATCAATGTGATGTAGTAGGCTTAGCTTCAAATCCATGCAAAACACGTGATTTAGGATCCAATCAATGCGAAGTAGAAGGCTTAGCTTCAAATCCATGCGACACATATGATTTAGCTTCAAATACTTGCGATATAAGTGATGTAGATTCAACTGCAGGCGAAATGAACGAGTTAGCTTCAAATCCATGCGAAACACAAGATTTAGCTGCAAATCAATGCGATGTAGGAGGTTTAGCTTCAAATCCATGCGATACACTAGATTACGCTTCAAATCAATGCGATGTAGAAGTTTCAGCTTCAAATGCATGCGACACATATGATTTAGCTTCAAATACTTGCGATATAAGTAATATAGCATCAAAAGCTGGAGGAACAAACGAGTTAGCTTCAAATCCATGCAAAACACATGATTAAGCTTCAAATCCATGGGCAACACATGATTTAGGTTCATTGTCATGGTAAACACATGATTTAGCTTCACATACATGCGAAACAAACGGTTTTGCTTCTAATAGTTGATATACACATGATATAGCTCCAACTGTATGCGAAACGAACAAGTTAGCTTCAAATCCATGCGAAAGACATGATTCATATGCAAATCAATGCGATGTAGAAGGTTTAGCTTCAAATCCATGCCAAACACATGATTTAGCTTCCAATCCATGAGATGTAGAAGGATTAGCTTCAAATCCATGAGCAACAAATGATTTAGCTTCAGATACTTGCGATATAAATGATATAGATTCAACTGCATGCGAAAAAAACGATTCAGCTTCAAATCCAAGGGAAACACATGATTTAACTTCAAATCAATGCGAAGTAAAAGGGTTAGCTTCAAACCCATGCGAAACGAATGATTTAGCAACAAATACTTGCGAATATAAGTGATATAGCTTCAAATGCAGGCGAAACAAACTAGTTAGCTTCAGATCCATGCGAAATACATGATTTAGCTTCAAATCAATTCGAAGTAGAAGGCTTTGCTTCAAATCCAAGCGAGACACTTGATTTAGCTTCAATCAGTGCGAAGTAGAAGGCTCAGCTTCAAATCGATGCGAATCTAATAGTCCGGCATCAAACTCTTGTGAAATACATGATTTAGCTTCAACTGCATGTGAAACAAACGTGTTAGCTTCAAATCCAAGCGAATCAGATGATTTAGCTTCAAATCAATGCGAAGTAGAAGGCGTAGCTTCAAATCCGTGCGGAACAAATGGTTATGCTTCAAAAACTTGTGATATAAGTGATATAGATTCAACTGCAGGCGAAACGAACGAGTTACCTTCAACTCAACGCGAAACACATGATTTAGCTTCAAATCAATGCGATGTAGAAGGTTTAGCTTCAAATCCATGCGAAACAAATGATTTAGCTTCAAATCAATGCGAAGTAGAAGGCTTAGCTTCAAATCCATGCGAAACAAATGGTTTAGCTACAAATACTTGTGATATACATTATTTAGCTACCACTGCAAGCGAAACAAACGAGTTTGCTTCAAATCCATGCGAAACACATGATTTATCTTCAAATCAGTGTGAAGTAGAAGGCTTAGCATCAAATCCCATGCGAATCAAATGGTTTAGATTCAAATACTTGTGATATACATGATTTAGCTTCAACTGCATGCGAAACACATGCTTCAGCTGCAAATCATTGCGATGTAGACGGTTTAACTTCAAATCCATGCCAAACACATGATTTAGCTTCCAATCCATGAGATGTAGAAGGATTAGCTTCAAATCCATGAGCAACAAATGATTTAGCTTCAGATACTTGCGATATAAATGATATAGATTCAACTGCATGCGAAAAAAACGATTCAGCTTCAAATCCAAGGGAAACACATGATTTAACTTCAAATCAATGCGAAGTAAAAGGGTTAGCTTCAAACCCATGCGAAACGAATGATTTAGCATAAAATACTTGCGAATATAAGTGATATAGCTTCAAATGCAGGCGAAACAAACTAGTTAGCTTCAGATCCATGCGAAATACATGATTTAGCTTCAAATCAATTCGAAGTAGAAGGCTTTGCTTCAAATCCAAGCGAGACACTTGATTTAGCTTCAATCAGTGCGAAGTAGAAGGCTCAGCTTCAAATCGATGCGAATCTAATAGTCCGGCATCAAACTCTTGTGAAATACATGATTTAGCTTCAACTGCATGTGAAACAAACGTGTTAGCTTCAAATCCAAGCGAATCAGATGATTTAGCTTCAAATCAATGCGAAGTAGAAGGCGTAGCTTCAAATCCGTGCGGAACAAATGGTTATGCTTCAAAAACTTGTGATATAAGTGATATAGATTCAACTGCAGGCGAAACGAACGAGTTACCTTCAACTCAACGCGAAACACATGATTTAGCTTCAAATCAATGCGATGTAGAAGGTTTAGCTTCAAATCCATGCGAAACAAATGATTTAGCTTCAAATCAATGCGAAGTAGAAGGCTTAGCTTCAAATCCATGCGAAACAAATGGTTTAGCTACAAATACTTGTGATATACATTATTTAGCTACCACTGCAAGCGAAACAAACGAGTTTGCTTCAAATCCATGCGAAACACATGATTTATCTTCAAATCAGTGTGAAGTAGAAGGCTTAGCATCAAATCCCATGCGAATCAAATGGTTTAGATTCAAATACTTGTGATATACATGATTTAGCTTCAACTGCATGCGAAACACATGCTTCAGCTGCAAATCATTGCGATGTAGACGGTTTAACTTCAAATCCATGCCAAACACATGATTTAGCTTCCAATCCATGAGATGTAGAAGGATTAGCTTCAAATCCATGAGCAACAAATGATTTAGCTTCAGATACTTGCGATATAAATGATATAGATTCAACTGCATGCGAAAAAAACGATTCAGCTTCAAATCCAAGGGAAACACATGATTTAACTTCAAATCAATGCGAAGTAAAAGGGTTAGCTTCAAACCCATGCGAAACGAATGATTTAGCATAAAATACTTGCGAATATAAGTGATATAGCTTCAAATGCAGGCGAAACAAACTAGTTAGCTTCAGATCCATGCGAAATACATGATTTAGCTTCAAATCAATTCGAAGTAGAAGGCTTTGCTTCAAATCCAAGCGAGACACTTGATTTAGCTTCAATCAGTGCGAAGTAGAAGGCTCAGCTTCAAATCGATGCGAATCTAATAGTCCGGCATCAAACTCTTGTGAAATACATGATTTAGCTTCAACTGCATGTGAAACAAACGTGTTAGCTTCAAATCCAAGCGAATCAGATGATTTAGCTTCAAATCAATGCGAAGTAGAAGGCGTAGCTTCAAATCCGTGCGGAACAAATGGTTATGCTTCAAAAACTTGTGATATAAGTGATATAGATTCAACTGCAGGCGAAACGAACGAGTTACCTTCAACTCAACGCGAAACACATGATTTAGCTTCAAATCAATGCGATGTAGAAGGTTTAGCTTCAAATCCATGCGAAACAAATGATTTAGCTTCAAATCAATGCGAAGTAGAAGGCTTAGCTTCAAATCCATGCGAAACAAATGGTTTAGCTACAAATACTTGTGATATACATTATTTAGCTACCACTGCAAGCGAAACAAACGAGTTTGCTTCAAATCCATGCGAAACACATGATTTATCTTCAAATCAGTGTGAAGTAGAAGGCTTAGCATCAAATCCCATGCGAATCAAATGGTTTAGATTCAAATACTTGTGATATACATGATTTAGCTTCAACTGCATGCGAAACACATGCTTCAGCTGCAAATCATTGCGATGTAGACGGTTTAACTTCAAATCCATGCCAAACACATGATTTAGCTTCAAATCCATGGGATGTAGAAGGTTTAGCTTCAAATCCATGAGAAACAAATGATTTAGCTTCAGATACTTGCGATATAAATGATATAGATTCAACTGCATGCGAAAAAACGATTCAGCTTCAAATCCAAGGTAAACGCATGATTTAACTTCAAATCAATGCGAAGTAAAAGGGTTAGCTTCAAATCCATGCGAACCGAATGATTTAGCATAAAATACTTGCGAACATAAGTGATATAGCTTCAAATCCGGGCGAAACAAACGAGTTAGCTTCAGATCCATGCGAAATACATGATTTAGTTTCAAATCAATGCGAAGTAGAAGGCGTAGCTTCAAATCCATGCGGAACAAATGGTTATGCTTCAAAAACATGTGATATATGTGATATAGATTCAACTGCAGGCGAAACAGACGAGATAGCTTCAAATCCATGCAAAACACATGATTAAGCTTCAAAACAATGGGAAGTAGAAGGTTTAGCTTCAAATCCATGCGAAACACACAATTTAGCTTCAAATCAATGCGATGTAGAAGGTTTAGCTTCAAATACTTGCGATATAAATGAAGTAAATTCAAATGCAGGGGATACAATCAAGTTAGCTTCAAATCCATGCAAAAAGCATGATTAAGCTTCAAATCCATGGGATGTAGAAGGTTTAGCTTCAAATCCATGAGAAACAAATGATTTAGCTTCAGATACTTGCGATACAAATGATATAGATTCAACTGCATGCGAAAAAAACGATTCAGCTTCAAATCCAAGGGAAACACATGATTTAACTTCAAATCAATGCGAAGTAAAAGGGTTAGCTTCAAATCCATGCGAAACGAATGATTTAACATCAAATACTTGTGAATATAAGTGATATAGCTCCAACTGCATGCGAAACAAACGAGTTACCTTCAAATCCACGTGCAACACATGAGTTAGCTTCAAATCAATGCGATGTATTAGGTTTAGCTTCAAATCCATGTGAAACAAATGATTGAGCTTCAAACACTTGGGATAAAGGTGATATAGCCTCAACTGCATACGAAACAAACGAGTTACCATCAAATCCACGCGAAACACATTAATTGGTTCAAATGAATCCGATGTAGAAGGATTAGATTCAAATCCAAGCGAAACACATGATTTAGCTTCAAATACTTGCGATATAAGTGATATAGATTCAAATACAGACGAAACGAACGAGTTAGCTTCAAATCCATGCGAAACACATGATTTATCTTCAAATCAGTGTGAAGTAGAAGGCTTAGCATCAAATCCCATGCGAATCAAATGGTTTAGATTCAAATACTTGTGATATACATGATTTAGCTTCAACTGCATGCGAAACACATGCTTCAGCTGCAAATCATTACGATGTAGAAGGTTTAGCTCCAAATCCATGCCAAACACATGATTTAGCTTCAAATCCATGGGATGTAGAAGGTTTAGCTTCAAATCCATGAGAAACAAATGATTTAGCATCAAATACTTGTGAATATAAGTGATATAGCTTCAAATGCAGGCGAAACAAACGAGTTAGCTTCAGATCCATGCGAAATACATGATTTAGCTTCAAATCAATTCGAAGTAGAAGGCTTTGCTTCAAATCCAAGCGAGACACATGATTTAGCTTCAATCAGTGCGAAGTAGAAGGCTTAGCTTCAAATCCATGCGAATCGAATGGTTCGGCTTCAAATTCTTGTGAAATACATGATTTAGCTTCAACTGCATGCGAAACAACGAGTTACCTTCAAATCCACGCGAAACACATAACTTAGCTTTAAATCAATGCGAAGTAGCAGGTTTAGCTTCAAATCCATGCGAAACAAATGATTGAGCTTCCTGCACTTGGGATATAGGTGATATAGCTTCAACTGCGTGCGAAACAAATGAGTTACATATAAATCCACGCGAAACACGTGATTTAGCTTCAAATCAATGTGATGTAGTAGGCTTAGCTTCAAATCCATGCAAAACACGTGATTTAGGATCCAATCAATGCGAAGTAGAAGGCTTAGCTTCAAATCCATGCGAAACAAATGGTTTAGCTTCAAATACTTGCGATATAAATGATACAGCGTCAAATACAGGAGAAACAAACGAGTTAGTTTCAAATACATGCAAAACACACGATTTAGCTTCAATTCAATGCCAAGTAGAAGGCTTAGCTTCAAATCCATGCGAAACAAATGGTTTAGCTTCAAATACTTGCGATATAAATGATACAGCTTCAAATACAGGAGAAACAAACGGGTTAGCTTCAAATCCATGCAAAACACACGATTTAGCTTCAATTCAATGCCAAGTAGAAGGCTTAGCTTCAAATCCATGCGAAACAAATGGTTTAGCTTCAAATACTTGCGATATAAGTGATATAGTTTCAAATGCAGGCGAAACGAACGAGTTAGCTGCAAATCGATGCGAAACACATGATTCAGCTGCAAATCAATGCGATGTAGAAGGTTTAGCTTCAAATCCATGCCAAACACATGATTTAGCTTCAAATCCATGGGATGTAGAAGGTTTAGCTTCAAATCCATGCGAATCACATTATTTAGGTGCAAATCAGTGCGAAGTAGATGGCTCAGGTTCAAAGCCATGCGATTCAAATGGTACATCTTCAAATACTTGTGAAAGACATGATTTAGCTTCAACTGCATTCGAAGCAAACGAGTTAGCTTCAAATCCATGCAAAACACATGATTTAGCTTCAAATCAATGCGATGTAGATGGTTTAGCTTCAAATCCATGCGAAACGCATGATTTAGCTTCAAATACTTGCGATATAAGTGATATAGTTTCACATGCAGGCGAAACGAACGTGTTAGCTTCAAATCCTTGCGAAACACATGATTCAGCTGCAAATCAATGCGAAGTAGAAGGTTTAGCTTCAAATCCATGCCAAACACATGATTTAGCTTCAAAACCATGGGATGTAGAAGGTTTAGCTTCAAATCCATGCGAATCACATTATTTAGGTGCAAATCAGTGCGAAGTAGATGGCTCAGGTTCAAAGCCATGCGATTCAAATGGTACATCTTCAAATACTTGTGAAAGACATGATTTAGCTTCAACTGCATTCGAAGCAAACGAGTTAGCTCCAAATCCACGCGAAACACATGATTTAACTTCAAATCAGTGCGAGGTAGAATGCTTAGCTTCAAATCCTTGCGAATCTAATGGTTCGGCTTGAAATACTAGTGAAATTGCATGATTTAGCTTCAACTGCATGCGAAACAAATGAGTTACATTCAAATCCAACCGAAACACATAATTTAGCTTCAAATCAATGCGATGTAGAAGGTTTAGCTTCAAATCCAAGCGAAACACATGATTTAGCTTCAAATCTATGGGATGTAGAATGTTTAGCTTCAAATCCATGCGAAACACATTATTTAGCTGCAAATCAGTGCGAAGTAGAAGGCTCAGATTCAAATCAATGCGATTCAAATGGTTTATCTTCAAATACTTGTGAAAGACATGATTTAGCTACAACTGCATGCGAAACAAACGAGTTAGCTTCAAATCCATGCAAAACACATGATTTAGCTTCAAATCAATGCGATGTAGATGGTTTAGCTTCAAATCCATGCGAAACGCATGATTTAGCTTCAAATACTTGCGATATAAGTGATATAGTTTCACATGCAGGCGAAACGAACGTGTTAGCTTCAAATCCTTGCGAAACACATGATTCAGCTGCAAATCAATGCGAAGTAGAAGGTTTAGCTTCAAATCCATGCCAAACACATGATTTAGCTTCAAAACCATGGGATGTAGAAGGTTTAGCTTCAAATCCATGCGAATCACATTATTTAGGTGCAAATCAGTGCGAAGTAGATGGCTCAGGTTCAAAGCCATGCGATTCAAATGGTTCATATTCAAATACTTGTGAAAGACATGATTTAGCTTTAACTGCATGCGAAACAAACGAGTTACCTTCAAATTCATGCGAAACACAATATTTAGCGTCAAATCAATGCGAAGTAGAAGGCAGAGCTTCAAATCCATGCGATACAAATGGTTTAGCTTCAAATACTTGTGATATACATGATTTAGCTTCAACTGCATTCGAAGCAAACGAGTTAGCTCCAAATCAGTGCGAAGTAGAAGGCTTAGCGTCAAATCCATGCGAATTTAATGGGTCGGATTCAAATACTTGTGAAATGCATGATTTAGCTTCAACTGCATGCGAAACAACGAGTTACGTTCAAATCCACGCGAAACACATAATTTAGCTTCAAATCAATGCGAAGTAGCAGGTTTAGCTTCAAATCCATGCAGAACACGTGATTTAGCTTTCAATTAATGCGAAGTAGAAGGCTTAGTTTCAAATCCATGCGAGTCAAATGGATTAGCTTCAAATACTTGTGATATACGTTATTTAGATTTAACTGCATGCGCAACGAACTAGTTAGCTTCAAATCCATGCGAAACACGCGATTTAGCTTCAAATACTTGCGATATAAGTGATGTAGATTCAACTGCAGGCGAAATGAACGAGTTAGCTCCAAATCCATGCGAATGAATTGTTTAGCTGCAAATACATGTGATATACATGATTTAGTTTCAACTGCATGCGAAACAACGAGTTACCTTCAAATCCACGCGAAACACATAATTTAGCTTCAAATCAATGCGAAGTAGCATGTTTAGATTCAAATCCATGCGAAACACATGATTTAGCTTCAAATACTTGCGATATAAGTGAAATAGTTTCAAATGCAGGCAAAACGAACGAGTTAGCTCGCAAATCCATGCGAAACACATGATTCAGCTGCAAATCAATGCGATGTAGAAGGTTTAGCTTCAAATCCATGCCAAACACATGATTTAGCTTCAAATCCATGGGATGTAGAAGGTTTAGATTCAAATCCATGCGAAACACATTGTTTAGGTGCAAATCAGTGCGAAGTAGATGGCTCAGGTTCAAAGCCATGCGATTCAAATGGTTCATCTTCAAATACTTGTGAAAGACATGATTTAGCTTCAACTGCATGCGAAACAAAGGGGTTACCTTCAAATCCACGCGAAACACATGATTTAGCTTCAAATCAATGCGATGTAGAAGGCTTAGCTTCAAATCCATGCAAAACACGTGATTTAGGATCCAATCAATGCGAAGTAGAAGGCTTAGCTTCTAATACATGCGAAACAAATGGTTTAGCTTCAAATACTTGCGATATAAATGATACAGCTTCAAATACAGGAGAAACAAACGAGTTAGCTTCGAAACCATGCAAAACACACGATTTAGCTTCAATTCAATGCCAAGTAGAAGGCTTAGCTTCAAGTCCACGCGAATCAATTGTTTAGCTGCAAATACTTGTGATATACATGATTTAGTTTCAACTGCATGCGAAACACATTATTTAGGTGCAATTCAGTGCGAAGTAGAAGGATCAGGTACAAAGCCACGCGATTAAAATGGTTCATCTTCAAATCCAAGCGAAACACATAATTTAGCTTCAAATCAATGCGATGTAGAAGGTTTAGCTTCAAATCCAAGCGAAACACATGATTTAGCTTCCAATACTTGCGATATAAGTGATATAGTTTCAAATGCAGGAGAAAAGAAAGAGTTAGCTTCAAATCCATGCGAAACACATGATTCAGCTGCAAATCAATGCAATGTAGAAGGCTTAGCTTCAAATCCATGCAAAACACGTGATTTAGGATCCAATCAATGCGAAGTAGAAGGCTTAGCTTCAAATCCATGCGAAACAAATGGATTAGCTTCAAATACGTGCGATATAAATGATACAGCTTCAAATACAGGAGAGACAAACGAGTTGGCTTCAAATCCATGCAAAACACACGATTTAGCTTCAATTCAATGCCAAGTAGAAGGCTTAGCTTCAAATCCATGCGAAACAAACGGATTAGCTTCAAATACGTGCGATATAAATGACACAGCTTCAAATACAGGAGAAACAAACGAGTTAGCTTCAAATCCATGAAAACACACGATTTAGATTCAATTCAATGCCAAGTAGAAGGCAGAGCTTCAAATCCATGCGATACAAATGGTTTAGCTTCAAATACTTGTGATATACATGATTTAGCTTCAACTACATTCGTAGCAAACGAGTTAGCTCCAAATCCACGCGAAACACATAATTTAACTTCAAATCAGTGCGAAGTAGAAGGTTTAGCTTCAAATCCATGCGAATCTAATGGTTCGGCTTCAAATACTTGTGAAAGACATGATTTGGCTTAAACTGCATGCGAAACAAACGAGTTACCTTCAAATCCACGCGAAACACATAATTTAGCGTCAAATCAATGCGAAGTAGCAGGTTTAGCTTCAAATCCACGCGAAAAACATGATTTAGCTTCAAATACTTGCGATATAAGTGATATATTTTCAAATGCAGGAGAAACGAACGAGTGAGCTTCAAATCCATGCGAAACACATGATTCAGCTGCAAATCAATGCGATGTAGAAGGCTTAGATTCAAATCCATGCAAAACACGTGATTTAGGATCCAATCAATGCGAAGTAGAAGGCTTAGCTTCAAATCCATGCGAGACAAATGCTTTAGCTTCAAGTACTTGCGATATAAACGATATAGCTTCAAATACAGCAGAAACAAACGAGTTAGCTTCAAATCCATGCAAAACACATGATTTATCTTCAAATCAATGCGATGTAAAAGGTTTAGCTTCAAATCTGTGCGAAACAAATGATTTAGCATCAAATACTTGCGATATAAGGGATATAGCTTCAGATGCAGGCGAAACGAACGAGTTTGCTTCAAATCCACGCGAAACACATGATTTAACTTCAAATCAGTGCGAAGTAGAAGGTTTAGCTTCAAATCCATGCGAATCTAATGGTTCGGCTTCAAATACTTGTGAAAGACATGATTTGGCTTAAACTGCATGCGAAACAAACGAGTTACCTTCAAATCCACGCGAAACACATAATTTAGCGTCAAATCAATGCGAAGTAGCAGGTTTAGCTTCAAATCCATGCGAAACACATGATTTAGCTTCAAATACTTGCAATATAAGTGATATAGTTTCAAATGCAGGCGAAACGAACGAGTGAGCTTCAAATCCATGCGAAACACATGATTCAGCTGCAAATCAATGCGATGTAGAAGGTTTAGCTTCAAATCCATGCCAAACACATGATTTAGCTTCAAATCCATTGGATGTAGAAGGTTTAGCTTCAAATCCATGCGAAACACATTATTTAGGTGCAAATCAGTGCGAAGTAGAAGGCTCAGGTTCAAAGCCATGCGATTCAAATGTTTCATCTTCAAATACTTGTGAAAGACATGATTTAGCTTCAACTGCATGCGAAACAAACGAGTTACCTTCAAATCCACACGAAAGACATGATTTAGCTTCAAATCAATGCGATGTAGAAGGCTTAGCTTCAAATCCATGCAAAACACGTGATTTAGGATCCAATCAATGCGAAGTAGAAGGCTTAGCTTCAAATCCATGCGAAACAAATGGTTTAGCTTCAAATACTTGCGATATAAATGATACAGCTTCAAATACAGGAGAAACAAACGAGTTACCTTCAAATCCATGCAAAACACACGATTTAGCTTCAATTCACTGCCAAGTAGAAGGCTTAGTTTCAAATCCATGCGAATCAATCGTTTAGCTGCAAATACTTGTGATATACATTATTTAGTTTCAACTGCATGCGAAACAAACGAGTTAGCTTCAAATTCATTCGAAACACAATATTTAGCGTCAAATCAATGCGAAGTAGAAGGTTTAGCTTCAAATCTGTGCGAAACACATGATTTAGCTTCAAATACTCTCGATATTAGTGATATAGTTTCAAATGCAGAAGAAACAATCGAGTTAGCTTCAAATCCATGCGAAACAAATGATTTAGCTTCAGCTGCTTGCGATATAAGTGATATAGCTTCAAATGCTGACGAAACAAACGGGTTAGCTACGAATCCATGTGAAACACATGATTTAGCTTCGAATCAATACGAAGTAGAGGGCTTAGCTTCAAATCCATGCGGAACAAAGGGATTAGTTTCAGATACTTACGATATAGATAATTTGGCTTCAACTGCATGCGAAATCAACGAGTTAGCTTCAAGTCCACGCGAAACACTTGATTTAGATTCAAATCAATGATATGTAGAAGGTTTAGCTTCAAATCTGCGCGTTATAAATGATTTAGCTTCAAATACTTGCGATAAAAGTGATATAGCTTCAAATACTGGCGAAACAAACGAGTTAGTTTCAAATCAATGTGAAACAAAACATTTAGCATCAAATCCATGCGAAACACATGATTTAGCTGCAAATATATGCGATGTAGAAGGTCTAGCTTCAAATCCGCGCGAAACAAATGATTTAGCTTCAATTACTTGCAATATAAGTGATATAGCTTCAAATGCAGCCGAAACTAACGAGTTAGCTTCAAATCCTTGCGAATCACATGATTTAGCTTCAAATACTTGCGAATATAACGGATACAGCTTCAAATGCATGCGAAACAAACGAGTTAGCTTCAAATACTTGCGATATAAACGGAGTAGGTTCAAAAGCAGGAAAACAAACGAGTTAGCTTCAAATCCATGCGAAACACATGATTTAGCTTCATATCCAAGGGAAACACATGATTTAGCTACAAATCAATGCGATGTAGAAGGTTTAGCTTCAAATCCATGCGATTTATACGATTTAGCTTCAAATCAATGCGATGTAGAAGGTTCAGCTTCAAATCCATGCGAAACACATGATTTAGCTTCAAACACTTGGGATATGGGTGGTGTAGCTTCAACTGCATGCGATACACAAGATTTTCCTTCAAATCAATGCGATGTGGAAGTTTCTGCTTCAAATGCATGCGACACATATGATTTAGCTTCAAATACTTGCGATATAAGTAATATAGCATCAAAAGCTGGAGGAACAAACGAGTTAGCTTCAAATCCATGCGAAACACATAATTTAGCTGCAAATGAATGCGAAGTTGAAGGCTCATCTTCAAATCCAAGCGAAACAAATGGTTTAGCTTCAACTACTTGTGATATACATGATTTAGCTTCATCTGCATGCGATACAAACGAGTTAGCTTCACATCCATGCGAAACACATGATTTAGCTTCACACCAATGTGATGTAGTAGGCTTAGCTTCCAATCCGCGAGAAACAGATGATTTACATTCAAATACTTGCGATATAAGTGATATAGCTTCGAATGCAGGAGAGACAAATGAGTTACCTTCAAATCCATGCGAAACACTTGAATTAGCTTCAAATCAATGCGATGTAAAAGGTTTAGCTTCAAATCTGTGCGAAACAAATGATTTAGCTACAAATACTTGCGATATATGTGATACAGCTTCAAATGCAGGCGAAACAAACGAGTTAGCTTCAAATCCATGTGAAACAAATGATTTAGCTTCATATACAAGGGGAACACATGATTTAGCTTCAAATCAATGCGATGTAGAAGGTTTAGATTCAAATCTGAGCAAAACAAATGACTCATCTTCAAATACTCTCGATATTGGTGATATAGCTTCAAATGCAGACGAAACACACGATTAGCTTCAAATCCATGCGAAACAAATGATTTAGTTTCAAGTCAATTCTTAGTAGAAGGCTTGGCTTCAAATCCTAGCGAAACAAATGGCTTAGATACAGATACTTGTGATATACATGATTTAGCTTCAGCTGCATGCGAAACAAACGAGTTAGCTTCAAATCCAAGCGAGAGTCGTGATTTAGCTGCAAATCAGTGCGAAGTAGAAGGCTTAGCTTCAAATACGTGCGAAACAAATGGTTTAGCTACAAATACTTGTGATATACAATATTTAGCTACAACTGCATGCGAAACAAACGAGTTAGCTTCAAATCCATGCGAAACAAATGATTGAGCTTCAAACACTTGGGATATAGGTGGTATATTTTCAACTGCATGCGAAACAAACGAGTCACTCTCAAATCCACGCGAAACACATGAGTTAGCTTCAAATCAATGCGATGTAGAAGGTTTAGCATCAAATCCATGCGATACAAATGATTGAGCTTCAAACACTTGGGAGAAAGGTTATATAGCTTCAACTGCATGCGAAACAAACGAGTTACCTTCAAATCCACGCGAAACACATGATTTAGCTTCAACTCAATTTGATGTAGAAGGTTTAGCTTCAAATCCATGCGAAACAAATGATTTAGCTTCAAATCAATGCGAAGTAAAAGGCTTAGCTTCAAATCCATGCGAAGCGAATGATTTAGCATAAAATACTTGCGAATATAAGAGATATAGCTTCAAATGCAGGCGAAACAAAGGAGAAAGCTTCAAATCCACGCAAAACACATGATTAAGCTTCAAATCCATGGGATGTAGAAGGTTTAGCTTCAAATCCATGAGAAACAAATGATTTAGCATCAAATACTTGTGAATATAAGTGATATAGCTTCAAATGCAGGCGAAACAAACGAGTTAGCTTCAGATCCATGCGAAACGCATGATTTATCTTCAAATCAATGCGATGTAGAAGGTTTAGCTTCAAATCCAAGCGAGGCACATGATTTAGCTTCAATCAGTGCGAAGTAGAAGGCTTAGCTTCAAATCGATGCGAATCTAATAGTCCGGCATCAAATTCTTGTGAAATACATGATTTAGCTTCAACTGCATGTGAAACAAACGTGTTAGCTTCAAATCCAAGCGAAAGAGATGATTTAGCTTCAAATCAATGCGAAGTAGAAGGCGTAGCTTCAAATCCGTGCGGAACAAATGGTTATGCTTCAAAAACTTGTGATATAAGTGATATAGATTCAACTGCAGGCGAAACGAACGAGTTACCTTCAAGACAACGCGAAACACATGATTTAGCTTCAAATCAATGCGATGTAGAAGGTTTAGCTTCAAATCCATGCGAAACAAATGATTTAGCTTCAAATCAATGCGAAGTAGAAGGCTTAGCTTCAAATCCATGCGAAACAAATGGTTTAGCTACAAATACTTGTGATATACATTATTTAGCTACAACTGCATGCGAAACAAAGGAGTTTGCTTCAAATCCATGCGAAACACATGGTTTAGATTCAAATCAGTGTGAAGTAGAAGGCTTAGCACCAAATCCCATGCGAATCAAATGGTTTAGATTCAAATACTTGTGATATACATGATTTAGCTTCAACTGCATGCGAAACACATGATTCAGCTGCAAATCATTGCGATGTAGAAGGTTTAGCTTCAAATCCATGCCAAACACAAGATTTAGCTTCAAATCCATGGGATGTAGAAGGTTTAGCTGCAAATCCATGCGAAACACACGATTTGGCTTCAAATCAATGCGAAGTAGAAGGCTTAGCTTCAAATGCATGCCAAACACATGATTTAGCTTCATATCCAAGGGAAACACATGATTTAGCTACAAATCAATGCGATGTAGAAGGTTTAGCTTCAAATCCATGCGATTTACACGATTTAGCTTCAAATCAATGCGATGTAGAAGGTTCAGCTTCAAATCCATGCGAAACACATGATTTAGCTTCAAACACTTGGGATATGGGTGGTGTAGCTTCAACTGCATGCGATACACAAGATTTTCCTTCAAATCAATGCGATGTGGAAGTTTCTGCTTCAAATGCATGCGACACATATGATTTAGCTTCAAATACTTGCGATATAAGTAATATAGCATCAAAAGCTGGAGGAACAAACGAGTTAGCTTCAAATCCATGCGAAACACATAATTTAGCTGCAAATGAATGCGAAGTTGAAGGCTCATCTTCAAATCCAAGCGAAACAAATGGTTTAGCTTCAACTACTTGTGATATACATGATTTAGCTTCATCTGCATGCGATACAAACGAGTTAGCTTCACATCCATGCGAAACACATGATTTAGCTTCACACCAATGTGATGTAGTAGGCTTAGCTTCCAATCCGCGAGAAACAGATGATTTACATTCAAATACTTGCGATATAAGTGATATAGCTTCGAATGCAGGAGAGACAAATGAGTTACCTTCAAATCCATGCGAAACACTTGAATTAGCTTCAAATCAATGCGATGTAAAAGGTTTAGCTTCAAATCTGTGCGAAACAAATGATTTAGCTACAAATACTTGCGATATATGTGATACAGCTTCAAATGCAGGCGAAACAAACGAGTTAGCTTCAAATCCATGTGAAACAAATGATTTAGCTTCATATACAAGGGGAACACATGATTTAGCTTCAAATCAATGCGATGTAGAAGGTTTAGATTCAAATCTGAGCAAAACAAATGACTCATCTTCAAATACTCTCGATATTGGTGATATAGCTTCAAATGCAGACGAAACACACGATTAGCTTCAAATCCATGCGAAACAAATGATTTAGTTTCAAGTCAATTCTTAGTAGAAGGCTTGGCTTCAAATCCTAGCGAAACAAATGGCTTAGATACAGATACTTGTGATATACATGATTTAGCTTCAGCTGCATGCGAAACAAACGAGTTAGCTTCAAATCCAAGCGAGAGTCGTGATTTAGCTGCAAATCAGTGCGAAGTAGAAGGCTTAGCTTCAAATACGTGCGAAACAAATGGTTTAGCTACAAATACTTGTGATATACAATATTTAGCTACAACTGCATGCGAAACAAACGAGTTAGCTTCAAATCCATGCGAAACAAATGATTGAGCTTCAAACACTTGGGATATAGGTGGTATATTTTCAACTGCATGCGAAACAAACGAGTCACTCTCAAATCCACGCGAAACACATGAGTTAGCTTCAAATCAATGCGATGTAGAAGGTTTAGCATCAAATCCATGCGATACAAATGATTGAGCTTCAAACACTTGGGAGAAAGGTTATATAGCTTCAACTGCATGCGAAACAAACGAGTTACCTTCAAATCCACGCGAAACACATGATTTAGCTTCAACTCAATTTGATGTAGAAGGTTTAGCTTCAAATCCATGCGAAACAAATGATTTAGCTTCAAATCAATGCGAAGTAAAAGGCTTAGCTTCAAATCCATGCGAAGCGAATGATTTAGCATAAAATACTTGCGAATATAAGAGATATAGCTTCAAATGCAGGCGAAACAAAGGAGAAAGCTTCAAATCCACGCAAAACACATGATTAAGCTTCAAATCCATGGGATGTAGAAGGTTTAGCTTCAAATCCATGAGAAACAAATGATTTAGCATCAAATACTTGTGAATATAAGTGATATAGCTTCAAATGCAGGCGAAACAAACGAGTTAGCTTCAGATCCATGCGAAACGCATGATTTATCTTCAAATCAATGCGATGTAGAAGGTTTAGCTTCAAATCCAAGCGAGGCACATGATTTAGCTTCAATCAGTGCGAAGTAGAAGGCTTAGCTTCAAATCGATGCGAATCTAATAGTCCGGCATCAAATTCTTGTGAAATACATGATTTAGCTTCAACTGCATGTGAAACAAACGTGTTAGCTTCAAATCCAAGCGAAAGAGATGATTTAGCTTCAAATCAATGCGAAGTAGAAGGCGTAGCTTCAAATCCGTGCGGAACAAATGGTTATGCTTCAAAAACTTGTGATATAAGTGATATAGATTCAACTGCAGGCGAAACGAACGAGTTACCTTCAAGACAACGCGAAACACATGATTTAGCTTCAAATCAATGCGATGTAGAAGGTTTAGCTTCAAATCCATGCGAAACAAATGATTTAGCTTCAAATCAATGCGAAGTAGAAGGCTTAGCTTCAAATCCATGCGAAACAAATGGTTTAGCTACAAATACTTGTGATATACATTATTTAGCTACAACTGCATGCGAAACAAAGGAGTTTGCTTCAAATCCATGCGAAACACATGGTTTAGATTCAAATCAGTGTGAAGTAGAAGGCTTAGCACCAAATCCCATGCGAATCAAATGGTTTAGATTCAAATACTTGTGATATACATGATTTAGCTTCAACTGCATGCGAAACACATGATTCAGCTGCAAATCATTGCGATGTAGAAGGTTTAGCTTCAAATCCATGCCAAACACAAGATTTAGCTTCAAATCCATGGGATGTAGAAGGTTTAGCTGCAAATCCATGCGAAACACACGATTTGGCTTCAAATCAGTGCGAAATAGAAGCCTCAGGTTCAAAGCCATGCAATTCAAATGGTTCATCATCAAATACATGTGAAAGACATGATTTAGCTTCAACTGCATTCGAAACAAACGAGTTAGCTCCAAATCCACGCGAAACATACGATTTAACTTCAAATCAGTGCGAAGTAGAAGGCTTAGCTTCAAATCCATGCGAATCTAATGGTTCGGCTTCAAATACTTGTGAAATGCATGATTTAGCTTCAACTGCATGCGAAACAACGAGTTACCTTCAAATCCATGCGAAATACATAATTTAGCTTCAAATCAATGCGATGTAGAAGGTTTAGCTTCAAATCCAAGCGAAACACATGATTTAGCTTCAAATACTTGCGATATATGTGATATAGTTTCAAATGCAGGAGAAACGAACGAGTTAGCTTCAAATCCGTGCGAAACACATGATTCAGCTGCAAATCAATGCGATGTAGAAGGCTTAGGTACAAATCCATGCAAAACACGTGATTTAGGATCCAATCAATGCGAAGTAGTAGGCTTAGCTTCAAATCCATGCGAATCTAATGGTTCGGCTTCAAATACTTGTGAAATGCATGATTTAGCTTCAACTGCAGGCGAAACAAATAAGTTAGCTTCAAATCCATGCGACACAACTGATTTAACATCAAATATAAGTGATATAGCTTCAAATGCAGACGACACAAACGAGTTAGCTTCAAATCCATGCGAAACACATGATCTATATGCAAATCAATGCGACGTAGAAGGCTTAGCTTCAAATCCATGCGGAACAATTGATTTAGCTTCAAATACTTGCGATATAAGTGATATAGCTTCAAATGTAGACGAATCAAACGAGTTAGCTTCAAAAGCCATGCGATATACATGATTTAGATTCACATCAATGCGAAACTCATGATTTAGCTTCAAGTCATTGCGAACTAGATGTCTTAGCTTCAAAACCATGCGAAACAAGTGATTTAGATTCAAATCAATGCGACGTAGAAGGGTTAGCTCCAAATCCATGCGAAACAAATGATTGAGCTTCAAACACTTGGGATATAGGTGGTATATTTTCAACTGCATGCGAAACAAACGAGTCACCTTCAAATCCACGCGAAACACATGAGTTAGCTTCAAATCAATGCGATGTAGAAGGTTTAGCATCAAATCCATGCGATACAAATCGTTTGGCTTCAAATACTTGTGATATACATGATTTAGCTTCAGCTGCATTCGAAACAGACGAGTTAGCTTCTAATCCACGCGAAACACATGATTTAACTTCAAATCAGTGCGAAGTAGAAGGCTTAGTTTCAAATCCATGCGAAACAAATGGTTTAGCTTCAAATACTTGCGATATAAATGATACAGCGTCAAATACAGGAGAAACAAACGAGTTAGCTTCAAATCCATGCAAAACACACGATTTAGCTTCAATTCAATGCCAAGTGGAAGGCTTAGCTTCAAATCCATGCGAATCAATTGCGTAGCTACAAATACTTGTGATATACATGATTTAGTTTCAACTGCATGCGAAACAAACGAGTTAGCTTCAAATCGATGCGAAACACAATATTTACCGTCAAATCAATGCGAAGTAGAAGGCAGAGCTTCAAATCCAAGCGATAGAAATGGTTTAGCTTCAAATACTTGTGATATACATGATTTAGCTTCAACTGCATTCGAATCAAACGAGTCAGCTCCAAATCCATGCGAAACACACGATTTAGCTTCAAATCACTGCGATGTAGAAGGTTTAACTTCAAATCCAAGCGAAACACATGCTTTAGCTTCAAATACTTGCGATATAAGTGATCTAGCTTTAAAAAAAGGCGAAACGAACGAGTTAGCTTCAAATCCATGCCAAACACATGATTCAGCTGCAAATCAATGCGATGTAGAAGGTTTAGCTTCAAATCGATGCCAAACACATGATTTAGCTTCAAATCCATAGGATGTAGAAAGTTTCGCTTCAAATCCATGCGAAACACATTATTTAGCTGCAAATCAGTGAGAAGTAGAAGGCTCAGGTTCAAATCAATGCGAATCAAATGGTTTATCTTCAAATACATGTGAAACACATGATTTAGCTTCAAATAAATGCGATGTAGAAGGTTTAGCGCGAAATCCAAGCGAAACACATGACGTAGCTTCAAATCAATGCGATGTAGAAGGTTTAGCTTCAAATCCACGCGAAACAAATGATTTAGCTTCAAACACTAGGGATATACGTGATATAGCTACAAATGCAGACAAATCAAACGAGTTAGGTTCAAACTCCATGCAAAACACGTGATTTAAGATCCAATCAATGCGAAGTAGAAGGCTTAGCTTCAAATCGATGCGGAACAAATGGTTATGCTTCAAATACTTGTGATATAAGTGATATATATTCAACTCCAGGCGAAACAAACGAGATAGCTTCAAATCCACGCAAAACACATGATTAAGCTTCAAATCCATGGGATGTAGAAGGTTTAGCTTCAAATCCATGAGAAACAAATGATTTAGCATCAAATACTTGTGAATATAAGTGATATAGCTTCAAATGCAGGCGAAACAAACGAGTTAGCTTCAGATCCATGCGAAACACATGATTTAGCTTCAAATCAATGCGATGTAGAAGGTTTAGCTTCAAATCCAAGCGAGACACATGATTTAGCTTCAATCAGTGCGAAGTAGAAGGCTCAGCTTCAAATCAATGCGAATCTAATAGTCCGGCATCAAATTCTTGTGAAATACATGATTTAGCTTCAACTGCATGTGAAACAAACGTGTTAGCTTCAAATCCAAGCGAAAGAGATGATTTAGCTTCAAATCAATGCGAAGTAGAAGGCGTAGCTTCAAATCCGTGCGGAACAAATGGTTATGCTTCAAAAACTTGTGATATAAGTGATGTAGATTCAACTGCAGGCGAAACGAACGAGTTACCTTCAAGACAACGCGAAACACATGACTTAGCTTCAAATCAATGCGATGTAGAAGGTTTAGCTTCAAATCCATGCGAAACAAATGATTTAGCTTCAAATCAATGCGAAGTAGAAGGCTTAGCTTCAAATCCATGCGAAACAAATGGTTTAGCTACAAATACTTGTGATATACATTATTTAGCTACAACTGCATGCGAAACAAAGGAGTTTGCTTGAAATCCATGCGAAACACATGATTTAGATTCAAATCAGTGTGAAGTAGAAGGCTTAGCATCAAATCCATGCGAATCTAATGGTTCGGCTTCAAATACTTGTGAAATGCATGATTTAGCTTCAACTGCATGCGAAACAACGAGTTACCTTCAAATCCATGCGAAATACATAATTTAGCTTCAAATCAATGCGATGTAGAAGGTTTAGCTTCAAATCCAAGCGAAACACATGATTTAGCTTCAAATACTTGCGATATAAGTGATATAGTTTCAAATGCAGGAGAAACGAACGAGTTAGCTTCAAATCCGTGCGAAACACATGATTCAGCTGCAAATCAATGCGATGTAGAAGGCTTAGGTACAAATCCATGCAAAACACGTGATTTAGGATCCAATCAATGCGAAGTAGAAGGCTTAGCTTCAAATCCATGCGAAACAAATGCTTTAGCTTCAAATACTTGCGATATAATTGATATAGCTTCAAATACAGTTGAACCAAACGAGTTATCTTCAAATCCATGCAAAACACACGATTTAGCTTCAATTCAATGCCAAGTAGAAGGCTTAGCTTCAAATCCATGCGAATCAATTGTTTAGCTTCAAATACTTGTGATATACATGATTTAACTTCAACTGCATTCGAAGCAAACGAGTTAGCTCCGAATCCATTCGAAACACAATATTTAGCGTCAAATTAATGCGAAGTAGATGGCTTAGCTTCAAATCCATGCGAATCTAATGGTTCGGCTTCAAATACTTGTGAAATGCATGATTTAGCTTCAACTGCAGGCGAAACAAACGAGTTAGCTTCAAATCCATGCGACACAACTGATTTAACATCAAATACTTGCGATATAAGTGATATAGCTTCAAATGCAGACGACACAAACGAGTTAGCTTCAAATCCATGCGAAACACATGATCTATATGCAAATCAATGCGACGTAGAAGGCTTAGCTTCAAATCCATGCGGAACAATTGATTTAGCTTCAAATACTTGCGATATAAGTGATATAGCTTCAAATGTAGACGAATCAAACGAGTTAGCTTCAAAAGCCATGCGATATACATGATTTAGCTTCACATCAATGCGAAACTCATGATTTAGCTTCAAGTCAATGCGAACTAGATGTCTTAGCTTCAAAACCATGCGAAACAAGTGATTTAGATTCAAATCAATGCGACGTAGAAGGGTTAGCTCCAAATCCATGCGAAACAAATGATTGAGCTTCAAACACTTGGGATATAGGTGGTATATTTTCAACTGCATGCGAAACAAACGAGTCACCTTCAAATCCACGCGAAACACATGAGTTAGCTTCAAATCAATGCGATGTAGAAGGTTTAGCATCAAATCCATGCGATACAAATCGTTTGGCTTCAAATACTTGTGATATACATGATTTAGCTTCAGTTGCATTCGAAACAGACGAGTTAGCTTCTAATCCACGCGAAACACATGATTTAACTTCAAATCAGTGCGAAGTAGAAGGCTTAGTTTCAAATCCATGCGAAACAAATGGTTTAGCTTCAAATACTTGCGATATAAATGATACAACGTCAAATACAGGAGAAACAAACGAGTTAGCTTCAAATCCATGCAAAACACACGATTTAGCTTCAAATCACTGCGATGTAGAAGGTTTAACATCAAATCCAAGCGAAACACATGCTTTAGCTTCAAATACTTGCGATATAAGTGATCTAGCTTTAAAAAAAGGCGAAACGAACGAGTTAGCTTCAAATCCATGCCAAACACATGATTCAGCTGCAAATCAATGCGATGTAGAAGGTTTAGCTTCAAATCGATGCCAAACACATGAATTAGCTTCAAATCCATAGGATGTAGAAGGTTTCGCTTCAAATCCATGCGAAACACATTATTTAGCTGCAAATCAGTGAGAAGTAGAAGGCTCAGGTTCAAATCAATGCGAATCAAATGGTTTATCTTCAAATACATGTGAAACACATGATTTAGCTTCAAATAAATGCGATGTAGAAGGTTTAGCGCGAAATCCAAGCGAAACACATGACCTAGCTTCAAATCAATGCGATGTAGAAGGTTTAGCTTCAAATCCACGCGAAACAAATGATTTAGCTTCAAACACTAGGGATATACGTGATATAGCTACAAATGCAGACAAATCAAACGAGTTAGGTTCAAACTCCATGCGATACACATGATTTAGCTCCAAATACTTGCGATATAAATGATATAGATTCAAATGCAGGTCAAACAAATGATTTAGCTTCAAATACTCTCGATATTAGTGATAACTTCAAATGCAGACGAAACACACGAGTTGGCTTTAAATCCATGGCGAAACAAATGATTCAGTTTCAAGTCAATTCTTAGTAGAAGGATTAGCTTCAAATCCATGCGAAACAAATGATTGAACTTCCTACACTTGGGATATAGGTGATATAGCTTCAACTGCATGCGAAACAAATGAGTTACATTCAAATCCAAGCGAAACGCGTAATTCAGTTGCAAATCAATGCGATGTAGAAGGCTTAACTTCAAATCCATGCAAAACGCGTGATTTAGGATCCAATCAACGCGAAGTAGAAGGCTCAGCTTCAAATCCATGCGAAACAAATGGTTTAGCTTCAAATACTTGCGATATAAATAATACAGCTTCAAATACAGGAGAAACAAACGAGTTAGCTTCAAATCCATGCAAAACACACGATTTAGCTTCAATTCAATGCCAAGTAGAAGACTTAGCTTCAAATCCATGCAAATCAATTGTTTAGCTGCAAATACTTGTGATATACATGATTTAGTTTCAACTGCATGCGAAACACATTATTTAGGTGCAAATCAGTGCGAAGTAGAAGGCTCCGGTTCAAAGCCATGCGATTCAAATGGTTCATCTTCAAATACTTGTGGAAGACATGATTTAGCTTCAACTGCATGCGAAACAAACGACTTACCTTCAAATCCACGCTAAACACATGATTTAGCTTCAAATCAATGCGAAGTAGCAGGTTCAGCTTGAAATCCATGCGAAACAAATGATTGAGCTTCCTACACTTGGGATATAGGTGATATAGCTTCAACTGCAAGCGAAACAAATGAGTTACATTCAAATCCAAGCGAAACACATAATTTATCTTATAATCAATGCGATGTAGAAGGTTTAGCTTCAAATTCAAGCGAAACACATGATTTAGCTTCAAATACTTGCGATATAAGTGATATAGTTTCAAATGCAGGTGAAACGAACGAGTTAGCTTCAAATCCATGCGAAACACGTGATTCAGCTGCAAATCAATGCGACGTAGAAGGCTTAGCTTCAAATCCATGCAACACACGTGATTTTGGATCCAATCAATGCGAAGTAGAAGGCTTATCTTCAAATCCATGCGAATCAATTGTTTAGCTGCAAATACTTGTGATATACATGATTTAGATTCAACTGCATGCGAAAAAAACGAGTTAGCTTCAAATCCATTCGAAACACAATATTGAGCGTCAAATCAATGCGAAGTAGAAGGCAGAGCTCCAAATCAATGCGAAACACATGATTCAGCTGCAAATCAATGTGATGTAGAAGGTTTAGCTTCAAATCCATGCGAAACAAATGCTTTAGCTTCAAATACTTGCGATATAAATGATATAGCTTCAAATACAGGAGAAACAAACGAGTTAGCTTCAAATCCATGCAAAACAGACGATTTAGCTTCAATTCAATGCCAAGTAGAAGGCTTAGCTTCAAATCCATGCGAATGAATTGTTTAGCTGCAAATACTTGTGATATACATGATTTAGTTTCAACTGCATGCGAAACAAACGAATTAGCTTCAATTCCATTCGAAACACAATATTTAGCGTCAAATCAATGCGAAGTAGAAGGCAGAGCTTCAAATCCATGCGATACAAATGCTTTAGCTTCAAATACTTGTGATATACATGATTTAGCTTCAACTGCATTCGAAGCAAACGAGTGAGCTCCAAATCCACGCGAAACACATGATTTAACTTCAAATCAGTGCGAAGTAGAAGGGTTAGCTTCAAATCCATGCGAATCTAATGGTTCGGTTTCAAATACTTGTGAAATGCATGATTTAGCTTCAACGGCATGCGAAAGAACGAGTTACCTTCAACTCCACGCAAAACACGTAATTTAGCTTCAAATCAATGCGAAGTAGCAGGTTTAGCTTCAAATCCATGCGAAACAAATGATTGAGCTTCCTACACTTGGGATATAGGTGATATAGCTTCAACTGCATGCGAAACAAATGAGTTACATTCAAATCCAAACGAAACACATAATTTAGCTTCAAATCAATGCGAAGGAGCAGGTTTAGCATCAAATCCATGCGAAACAAATGATTGAGCTTTCTACACTTGGGATATAGGTGATATAGCTTCAACTGCATGCGAAACAAATGAGTTACATTCAAATCCAAGCGAAACGCGTAATTCAGTTGCAAATCAATGCGATGTTGAAGGCTTAACTTCAAATCCATGCAAAACGCGTGATTTAGGATCCAATCAACGCGAAGTAGAAGGCTCAGCTTCAAATCCATGCGAAACAAATGGTTTAGCTTCAAATACTTGCGATATAAATAATACAGCTTCAAATACAGGAGAAACAAACGAGTTAGCTTCACATCCATTCGAAACACAATATTGAGCGTCAAATCAATGCGAAGTAGAAGGCAGAGCTTTAAATCCATGCGAAACGAAATATTTAGCTTCAAATACTTGCGAATATAAGTGATGTAGCTTCAAATGCAGGCGAAACAAAAGAGTTAGCGTCAAATCCAAGCGAAGCAGATGGTTTAACTTCAAATCAATGCGAAGTAGAAGGCGTAGCTTCAAATCCATGCGGAACAAATGGTTATGCTTCAAAAACTTGTGATATATGTGATATAGATTCAACTGCAGGCGAAACGAACGAGATAGCTTCAAATCCATGCGAAACACATGATTTAGCTTCAAATCCATGGGATGTAGAAGGTTTAGCTTCAAATCCATGCGAAACATATGATTGAGCTTCAAAGACTTGGGATAGAGGTGGTATATCTTCAACTGCATGCGAAACAAACGAGTTACCATCAAATCCACCCGAAATACATGAGTTAGCATCAAATCAATGCGATGTAGAAGGTTTAGCTTCAAATCCTTGCGAAACAAATGATTGAGCTTCAAACACTTGGGATAAAGGTGATATAGCTTCAACTGCATGCGAAACAAACCAGCTAACTTCAAATCCACGCGAAACACATGATTTAGCTTCAAATGAATGCGAAGTAGAAGGCTTAGCTTCAAATCCATGCGAAACACATGATTTAGCTTCAAATCAATGCGACGTAGAAGGTTCAGCTTCAAATCCATGCGACACATATGATTTAGCTTCAAACACTTGGGATAAAGGTGATATAGCTTCAACTGCATGCGAAACAAACGAGATACCTTCAAATCCACGCGTAACACATGATTTAGCTTCAAATCAATGCGATGTAGAAGGTTTAGCTTCAAATCCATGCGAAACAAATGATTTAGCTTCAAATCAATGCGATGTAGAAGGTTTAGCTTCAAATCAATGCGAAGTAGAGCGCTTAGCTTCAAATCCATGCGAAACAAATGGTTTAGTTACAAATACTTGTGATATACACTATTTAGCTACAACTGCTTGCGAAACAAACGAGTTAGCTTCAAATACATGGGAAACACATGATTTAGCTTCAAATCAATGCGATGTAGAAGGTTTAGCATCAAATCCATGCGATACAAATGATTGAGTTTCAAACACTTGGGATAAAGGTGATATAGCTTCAACTGCATGCGAAACAACCGAGTAACCTTCAAATCCACGCGAAACACATGATTTAGCTTCAAATCAAATTGATGTAGAAAGTTTAGCTTCAAATCCATGCGAAACAAATGATTGAGCTTCAAACACTTGGGATATAGGTGGTATATTTTCAACTGCATGCGAAACACATGAGTTAGCTTCAAATCAATGCGATGTAGAAGGTTTAGCATCAAATCCATGCGATACAAATGATTGAACTTCAAACACTTGGGATAAAGGTGATAAAGCTTCAACTGCATGCGAAACAAACGAGTTAGCTTCAAATACATGGGATACACATGATTTAGCTTCAAATCAATGCGATGTAGAGGGTTTAGCTTCAAATCCATGCGATACACAAGATTTAGCTTCAAATCAATGCGATGTAGAAAGTTCAGCTACAAATCCATGCGATGCACATGATTTAGCTTCAAATCAATGCGATGTTGAAGGTTTAGCTTCAAATCCATGCGATTTACACGATTTAGCTTCAAATCAATGCGATGTAGAAGGTTCAGCTTCAAATCCTTGCGAAACACATGATTTAGCTTCAAACACTTGGGATATGGGTGGTGTAGCTTCAACTGCATGCAAAACAGACGAGTTACCTTCAAATCCATGCTAAACACATGATTTAGTTGCAAATCAATGCGATGTAGAAGGTTTAGCTTCAAATCCATGCGATACACAAGATTTAGCTTCAAATCAATGCGATGTAGAAGTTTCAGCTTCAAATGCATGCGACACATATGATTTAGCTTCAAATACTTGCGATATAAGTAATATAGCATCAAAAGCTGGAGGAACAAACGAGTCAGCTTCAAATCCATGCAAAATACACGATTTAGCTTCAATTCAATGCCAAGTAGAAGGCTTAGCTTCAAATCCATGCCAATCAATTGTTTAGCTGCAAATACTTGTGTTATACATGATTTAGTTTCAACTGCATGCGAAACAAACGAGTTAGCTTCAAATTCATGCGAAACACAATATATAGCGTCAAATCAATGCGAAGTAGAAGGCAGAGCTGCAAATCCATGCGATACAAATGGTTTAGCTTCAAATACTTGTGATATAAGTGATATAGTTTCAAATGCAGGAGAAACGAACGAGTTAGCTTCAAAACCAATGCGAAACACATGATTCAGCTGCAAATCAATGCTATGTAGAAGGCTTAGATTCAAATCCAAGTAAAACACGTGATTTAGGATCCAATCAATGCGAAGTAGAAGGCTTAGCTTCAAATCCATGCGAAACAAATGCTTTAGCTTCAAATACTTGCGATATAAATGATATAGCTTCAAATACAGGAGAAACAAACGATTTAGCTTCAATTCAATGCCAAGTAGAAGGCGAAGCTTCAAATCCATGCGAATCAATTGCTTAGCTGCAAATACTTGTGATATACATGATTTAGTTTCAACTGCACTCGAAGCAAACGAGTTAGCTCCAAATCCACGCGAAACACATGATTTAACTTCAAATCAGTACGAAGTAGAAGGATTAGCTTCAAATCCATGCGAATCTAATGGTTCGGCTTCAAATACTTGTGGAATGCATGATTTAGCTTCAACTGCATGCGAAACAACGAGTTACCTTCAAATCCACGCGAAACACATAATTTAGCTTCATATCAATGCGAAGTAGCAGGTTTAGCTTCAAATCCATGCGAAACACATGATTTAGCTTCAAATACTTGCCATATAAGTGATATAGTTTCAAATGCAGGCGAAACGAACGAGTTAGCTGCAAATCCATGCGAAACGCATGATTCAGCTGCAAATCAATGCGATGTAGAAGGTTTAGCTTCAAATCCATGCCAAACACATGATTTAGCATCAAATCCATGGGATGTAGAAGGTTTAGCTTCAAATCCATGCGAAAAACATTATTTAGGTGCAAATCAGTGCGAAGCAGAAGGTTCAGGTTCAAAGCCATGCGATTCAAATGGTTCATCTTCAAATACTTGTGAAAGACATGATTTAGCTTCAACTGCATGCGAAACAAACGAGTTACCTTCAAATCCACGCGAAACACATGATTTAGCTTCAAATCAATGTGATGTAGAAGGCTTAGTTTCAAATCCATGCAAAACACGTCATTTAGGATCGAATCAATGCGAAGTAGAAGGCTTAGCTTCAAATCCATGCGAAACAAATGGTTTAGCTTCAAATACTTGCGATATAAATGATACAGCTTCAAATACAGGAGAAACAAACGAGTCAGCTTCAAATCCATGCAAAACACACGATTTAGCTTCAATTCAATGCCAAGTAGAAGGCTTAGCTTCTAATACATGCGAAACAAATGGTTTAGCTTCAAATACTTGCGATATAAATGATACAGATTCAAATACAGGAGAAACAAACGAGTTAGCTTCAAATCCATGCAAAACACACGATTTAGCTTCAATTCAATGCCAAGTATAAGGCTTAGCTTCAAATCCATGCGAATCAATTGTTTAGCTGCAAATACTTGTGATATACATGATTTAGTTTCAACTGCATGCGAAACACATTATTTAGGTGCAAATCAGTGCGAAGTAGAAGGCTCAGGTTCAAAGCCATGCGATTCAAATGGTTCATCTTCAAATACTTGTGAAAGACATGATTTAGCTTCAACTGCATGCGAAACAAACGAGTTACCTTCAAATCCACGCGAAACACATGATTTAGCTTCAAATCAATGCGAAGTAGCAGGTTCAGCTTGAAATGCATGCGAAACAAATGATTGAGTTTCCTACATTTGGGATATAGGTGATATAGCTTCAACTGCATGCGAAACAAATGAGTTACATTCAAATCCAAGCGAAACACATAATTTAGCTTCAAATCAATGCGATGTAGATGGTTCAGCTTCAAATCCAAGCGAAACACATGATGTAGCTTTCAATACCTGCGATATAAGTGATATAGTTTCAAATGCAGGAGAAACGAAAGAGTTAGCTTCAAATCCACGCGAAACACATGATTTAGCTTCAAATCAATGCGATGTAGAAGGCTTAGCTTCAAATCCATGCAAAACACGTGATTTAGGATCCAATCAATGCGAAGTACAAGGCTTAGATTCAAATCCATGCGATACAAATGGTTTAGTTTAAATACTTGTGATATACATGATTTAGCTTCTACTGCATTCGAAGCAATCGAGTTAGCTCCAAATCCACGCGAAACACATGATTTAACATCAAATCAGTGCGAAGTAGAAGGCTTAGTTTCAAATCCATGCGAAACAAATGGTTTAGCTTCAAATACTTGCGATATAAATGATACAGCTTTAAATACAGGAGAAACAAACGAGTTAGCTTCAAATCCATGCAAAACACACGATTTAGCTTCAATTCAATGCCAAGTAGAAGGCTTAGCTTCAAATCCATGCGAATCAATTGTTTAGCTGCAAATACTTGTGATATACATGATTTAGTTTCAACTGCATGCGAAACACATTATTTAGGTGCAAATCAGTGCGAAGTAGAAGGCTCAGGTTCAAAGCCATGCGATTCAAATGGTTCATCTTCAAATACTTGTGAAAGACATGATTTAGCTTCAACTGCATGCGAAACAAACGAGTTACCTTCAAATCCACGCGAAACACATGATTTAGCTTCAAATCAATGCGACGTAGCAGGTTCAGCTTCAAATCCATTCAAAACACGTGATTTAGGATCCAATCAATGCGAAGTAGAAGGCTTAGCTTCAAATCCATGGGAAACAAATGGTTTAGCTTCAAATACTTGCGATATAAATGATACAGCGTCAAATACAGGAGAAACAAACGAGTTAGCTTCAAATCCATGCAAAACACACGATTTAGCTTCAATTCAATGCCAAGTAGAAGGCTTAGCTTCAAATCCATGCGATACATATGATTTAGCTTCAAATACTTGCGATATAAGTGATATAGCTTCAAAAGCTGGAGGAACAAACGAGGTAGCTTCAATTCCATGTGAAACAAATGATTTAGCTTCAAATCAATGCGAAGTAAAAGGCTTAGCTTCAAATCCATGCGAAACATATGCTTTAGCTTCAAATACTTGCGATATAAATGATATAGCTTCAAATACAGGAGAAACAAACGAGTTAGCTTCAAATCCATGCAAAACACACGATTTAGCTTGAATTCAATGCCAAGTAGAAGGCTTAGCTTCAAATCCATGCGAATCAACTGTTTAGCTGCAAATACTTGTGATATACATGATTTAGTTTCAAATGCATGCGAAACCAACGAGTTAGCTTCAAATCCATTCGAAACACAATATTTAGCGTCAAATCAATGCGAAGTAGAAGGCAGAGCTTCAAATCCATGCGATACAAATGGTTAAGCTTCAAATACTTGTGATATACATGATTTAGCTTCAACTGCATTCGAAGCAAACGAGTTAGCTCCGAATCCAAGCGAAACACATAATTTAGCTTCAAATCAATGCGAAGTAGCAGGTTTAACTTCAAATCCATGACAAACACATGATTTAGCTTCAAATCCATGGGATGTAGAAGGTTTAGCTTCAAATCCATGCGAAACACATTTGTTAGGCGCAAATCAATGCGAAGTAGAAGGCTCAGGTTCAAAGCCATGCGATTCAAATGGTTCATCTTCAAATACTTGTGAAAGACATGATTTAGCTTCAACTGCATGCGAAACAAACGATTTACCTTCAAATCCACGCGAAACACATGATTTAGCTTCAAATCAATGTGATGTAGAAGGCTAAGCTTCAAATCCATGCAAAACACATGATTTAGGATCCAATCAATGCGAAGTAGAAGGCTTAGCTTCAAATCCATGCGAAACAAATGGTTTAGCTACAAATACTTGCGATATAAATGATACAGCTTCAAATACAGGAGAAACAAACGAGTTAGCTTCAAATCCATGAGAAATACACGATTTAGCTTCAATTCAATGCCAAGTAGAAGGCTTAGCTTCAAATCCATGCCAATCAGTTGTTTAGCTGCAAACACTTGTGATATACATGATTTAGTTTCAACTGCATGCGAAACAAACGAGTTAGCTTCAAATTCATGCGAAACACAATATATAGCGTCAAATCAATGCGAAGTAGAAGGCAGAGCTTCAAATCCATGCGATACAAATGGTTTAGCTTCAAATACTTGTGATATACATGATTTAGCTTCAACTGCATTCGAAGCAAACGAGTTAGCTCCAAATCCACGCGAAACACATGATTTAAATTCAAATCAGTGCGAAGTAGAAGGCTTAGCTTCAAATCCTTTCGAATCTAATGGTTCGGCTTGAAATACTAGTGAAATGCATGATTTAGCTTCAACTCCATGCGAAACAAATGAGTTACACTCAAATCCAAGCGAAACACATAATTTAGCTTCAAATCAATGCGATGTAGAAGGTTTAGCTTCAAATCCAAGCGACACACATGATTTAGCTTCAAATACTTGCGATATAAATGATATAGCTTCAAATACAGGAGAAACAAACGAGTTAGCTTCAAATCCATGCAAAACACACGATTTAGCTTCAATTCAATGCCAAGTAGAAGGCTTAGCTTCAAATACAAGCGAACCAATTGTTTAGCTGCAAATACTTGTGATAAACATGATTTAGTTTCAACTGCATGCGAAACAAACGAGTTAGCTTCAAATCCACGCGAAACACATGATTTAGCTTCAAATCAATGTGATGTAGAAGGCTAAGCTTCAAATCCATGCAAAACACATGATTTAGGATCCAATCAATGCGAAGTAGAAGGCTTAGCTTCAAATCCTTGCGAAACAAATGGTTTAGCTTCAAATACTTGCGATATAAATGATACAGCTTCAAATACAGGAGAAACAAACGAGTCAGCTTCAAATCCATGCAAAATACACGATTTAGCTTCAATTCAATGCCAAGTAGAAGGCTTAGCTTCAAATCCATGCCAGTCAATTGTTTAGCTGCAAATACTTGTGTTATACATGATTTAGTTTCAACTGCATGCGAAACAAACGAGTTAGCTTCAAATTCATGCGAAACACAATATATAGCGTCAAATCAATGCGAAGTAGAAGGCAGAGCTGCAAATCCATGCGATACAAATGGTTTAGCTTCAAATACTTGTGATATACATGATTTAGCTTCAACTGCATTCGAAGCAAACGAGTTAGCTCCAAATCCAGGCGAAACACATGATTTAACTTCAATTCAGTGCGAAGTACAAGGCTTAGCTTCAAATCCATGCGAATCTAATGGTTCGGCTTCAAATACTTGCGAAATGCACGATTTAGCTTCAAATGAATACGATGTAGAAGGCTTAGCTTCAAATCCATGCAAAACACGTGATTTAGGATCCATCAATGCGAAGTAGAAGGCTTAGCTTCAAATCCATGCGAAACAAAAGGATTAGCTTCAAATACGTGCGATATAAATGATACAGCTTCAAATACAGGAGAAACAAACGAGTTAGCTTCAAATCCACGCGAATCACATAATTTAGCTTCAAATCAATGCGAAGTAGCAGGTTTAGCTTCAAATCCATTCGAAACAAATGATTGAACTTCCTACACTTGGGATATAGGTGATATAGCTTCAACTGCATGCGAAACAAATGAGTTACATTCAAATCCAAGCGAAACACATAAATTAGCTTCAAATCAATGCGATGTAGAAGATTTAGCTTCAAATCCAAGCGAAACACATGATTTAGCTTCAAATACTTGCGATATAAGTGATATAGTTTCAAATGCAGGAGAAACGAACGAGTTATCTTCAAATCCATGCGAAATACATGATTCAGCTGCAAATCAATGCTATGTAGAAGGCTTAGATTCAAATCCATGTAAAACACGTGATTTAGGATCCAATCAATGCGAAGTAGAAGGCTTAGCTTCAAATCCATGCGAAACAAATGCTTTAGCTTCAAATACTTGCGATATAAATGATATAGCTTCAAATACAGGAGAAGCAAACGAGTGAGCTTCAAATCCATGCAAAACACACGATCTAGCTTCAATTCAATGCCAAGTAGAAGGCTTAGCTTCTAATACATGCGAAACAAATGGTTTAGCTTCAAATACTTGCGATATAAATGATACAGCTTCAAATACAGGAGAAACATACGAGTTAGCTTCAAATCCATGCAAAACACACGATTTAGCTTCAATTCAATGCCAAGTAGAAGGCTTAGCTTCTAATACATGCGAAACAAATGGTTTAGCTTCAAATACTTGCGATATAAATGATACAGCTGCAAATACAGGAGAAACAAACGAGTTACCTTCAAATCCATGCAAAACACACGATTTAGCTTCAATTCAATGCCAAGTAGAAGTCTTAGCTTCAAATCCATGCGAATCAATTGTTTATCTGCAAATACTTGTGATAAACATGATTTAGTTTCAACTGCATGCGAAACAAACGAGTTAGCTTCAAATCCATTCGAAACACAATACTTAGCGTCAAATCAATGCGAAGTAGAAGGCAGAGCTTCAAATCCATGCGATACAAATTGTTTAGCTTCAAATACTTGCGATATAAATGATACAGCTTCAAATACAGGAGAAACAAACGAGTAGGCTTCAAATCCATGCAAAACACACGATTTAGCTTCAATTCAATGCCAAGTAGAAGGCTTAGCTTCTAATACATGCGAAACAAATGGTTTAGCTTCAAATACTTGCGATATAAATGATACAGATTCAAATACAGGAGAAACAAACGAGTTAGCTTCAAATCCATGCAAAACACACGATTTAGCTTCAATTCAATGCCAAGTGGAAGGCTTAGCTTCAAATCCATGCGAATCACCTGTTTAGCTGCAAATACTTGTGATATACATGATTTAGTTTCAACTGCATGCGAAACACATTATTTAGGTGCAAATCAGTGCCAAGCAGAAGGCTCAGGTTCAAAGCCATGCGATTCAATTGGTTCATCTTCAAATACTTGTGAAAGACATGATTTAGCTTCAACTGCATGCGAAACAAACGAGTTTCCTTCAAATCCACGCGAAACACATGATTTAGCTTCAAATCAATGCGATGTAGAAGGCTTAGCTTCAAATCCATGCAAACCACGTGATTTAGGATCCAATCAATGCGAAGTAGAAGGCTTAGCTTCAAATCCATGCGAATCAATTGTTTAGCTGCGAATACTTGTGATATACATGATTTAGTTTCAACTGCATGCGAAACAAACGAGTTAGCTTCAAATCTATTCGAAACACAATATTTAGCGTCAAATCAATGCGAAGTAGAAGGCAGAGCTTCAAATCCATGCGATACAAATGCTTTAGCTTCAAATACTTGCGATATAAATGATACAGATTCAAATACAGGAGAAACAAACGAGTTAGCTTCAAATCCATGCAAAACACACGATTTAGCTTCAATTCAATGCCAAGTAGAAGGCTTAGCTTCAAATCCATGCGAATCAATTGTTTAGCTGCAAATACTTGTGATATACATGATTTAGTTTCAACTGCATGCGAAACAACGAGTTACCTTCAAATCCACGCGAAACACATAATTTAGCTTCAAATCAATGCGAAGTAGCAAGTTTAGCTTCAAATCCATGCGAAACAAATGATTGAGCTTCCTACACTTGGGATATAGGTGATATAGCTTCAACTGCATGCGAAACAAATGAGTTACATTCAAATCCAAGCGAAACACATAAATTAGCTTCAAATCAATGCGATGTAGAAGGTTTAGCTTCAAATCCAAGCGAAACACATGATTTAGCTTCCAATACTTGCGATATAAGTGATATAGTTTCAAATGCAGGAGAAACGAAAGAGTTAGCTTCAAATCCACGCGAAACACATGATTCTGCTGCAAATCAATGCGATGTAGAAGGCTTAGCTTCAAATCCATGCAAAACACGTGATTTAGGATCCAATCAATGCGAAGTAGAAGGCTTAGCTTCAAATCCATGCGAAACAAATGCTTTAGCTTCAAATACTTGCGACATAAATGATATAGCTTCAAATACAGAAGAAACAAACGAGTTAGCTTCAAATCCATGCGAAACACATAATTTAGCTTCAAATCAATGCGAGGTAGTAGGTTTAGCTTCAAATCCATTCAAAACACGTGATTTAGGATCCAATCAATGCGAAGTAGAAGGCTTAGCTTCAAATCCATGGGAAACAAATGGTTTAGCTTCAAATACTTGCGATATAAATGATACAGCGTCAAATACAGGAGAAACAAACGAGTTAGCTTCAAATCCATGCAAAACACACGATTTAGCTTCAATTCAATGCCAAGTAGAAGGCTTAGCTTCAAATCCATGCGATACATATGATTTAGCTTCAAATACTTGCGATATAAGTGATATAGCTTCAAAAGCTGGAGGAACAAACGAGGTAGCTTCAATTCCATGTGAAACAAATGATTTAGCTTCAAATCAATGCGAAGTAAAAGGCTTAGCTTCAAATCCATGCGAAACATATGCTTTAGCTTCAAATACTTGCGATATAAATGATATAGCTTCAAATACAGGAGAAACAAACGAGTTAGCTTCAAATCCATGCAAAACACACGATTTAGCTTGAATTCAATGCCAAGTAGAAGGCTTAGCTTCAAATCCATGCGAATCAACTGTTTAGCTGCAAATACTTGTGATATACATGATTTAGTTTCAAATGCATGCGAAACCAACGAGTTAGCTTCAAATCCATTCGAAACACAATATTTAGCGTCAAATCAATGCGAAGTAGAAGGCAGAGCTTCAAATCCATGCGATACAAATGGTTAAGCTTCAAATACTTGTGATATACATGATTTAGCTTCAACTGCATTCGAAGCAAACGAGTTAGCTCCGAATCCAAGCGAAACACATAATTTAGCTTCAAATCAATGCGAAGTAGCAGGTTTAACTTCAAATCCATGACAAACACATGATTTAGCTTCAAATCCATGGGATGTAGAAGGTTTAGCTTCAAATCCATGCGAAACACATTTGTTAGGCGCAAATCAATGCGAAGTAGAAGGCTCAGGTTCAAAGCCATGCGATTCAAATGGTTCATCTTCAAATACTTGTGAAAGACATGATTTAGCTTCAACTGCATGCGAAACAAACGATTTACCTTCAAATCCACGCGAAACACATGATTTAGCTTCAAATCAATGTGATGTAGAAGGCTAAGCTTCAAATCCATGCAAAACACATGATTTAGGATCCAATCAATGCGAAGTAGAAGGCTTAGCTTCAAATCCATGCGAAACAAATGGTTTAGCTACAAATACTTGCGATATAAATGATACAGCTTCAAATACAGGAGAAACAAACGAGTTAGCTTCAAATCCATGAGAAATACACGATTTAGCTTCAATTCAATGCCAAGTAGAAGGCTTAGCTTCAAATCCATGCCAATCAATTGTTTAGCTGCAAACACTTGTGATATACATGATTTAGTTTCAACTGCATGCGAAACAAACGAGTTAGCTTCAAATTCATGCGAAACACAATATATAGCGTCAAATCAATGCGAAGTAGAAGGCAGAGCTTCAAATCCATGCGATACAAATGGTTTAGCTTCAAATACTTGTGATATACATGATTTAGCTTCAACTGCATTCGAAGCAAACGAGTTAGCTCCAAATCCACGCGAAACACATGATTTAAATTCAAATCAGTGCGAAGTAGAAGGCTTAGCTTCAAATCCTTTCGAATCTAATGGTTCGGCTTGAAATACTAGTGAAATGCATGATTTAGCTTCAACTCCATGCGAAACAAATGAGTTACACTCAAATCCAAGCGAAAGACATAATTTAGCTTCAAATCAATGCGATGTAGAAGGTTTAGCTTCAAATCCAAGCGACACACATGATTAAGCTTCAAATACTTGCGATATAAATGATATAGCTTCAAATACAGGAGAAACAAACGAGTTAGCTTCAAATCCATGCAAAACACACGATTTAGCTTCAATTCAATGCCAAGTAGAAGGCTTAGCTTCAAATACAAGCGAACCAATTGTTTAGCTGCAAATACTTGTGATAAACATGATTTAGTTTCAACTGCATGCGAAACAAACGAGTTAGCTTCAAATCCACGCGAAACACATGATTTAGCTTCAAATCAATGTGATGTAGAAGGCTAAGCTTCAAATCCATGCAAAACACATGATTTAGGATCCAATCAATGCGAAGTAGAAGGCTTAGCTTCAAATCCTTGCGAAACAAATGGTTTAGCTTCAAATACTTGCGATATAAATGATACAGCTTCAAATACAGGAGAAACAAACGAGTCAGCTTCAAATCCATGCAAAATACACGATTTAGCTTCAATTCAATGCCAAGTAGAAGGCTTAGCTTCAAATCCATGCCAGTCAATTGTTTAGCTGCAAATACTTGTGTTATACATGATTTAGTTTCAACTGCATGCGAAACAAACGAGTTAGCTTCAAATTCATGCGAAACACAATATATAGCGTCAAATCAATGCGAAGTAGAAGGCAGAGCTGCAAATCCATGCGATACAAATGGTTTAGCTTCAAATACTTGTGATATACATGATTTAGCTTCAACTGCATTCGAAGCAAACGAGTTAGCTCCAAATCCAGGCGAAACACATGATTTAACTTCAATTCAGTGCGAAGTACAAGGCTTAGCTTCAAATCCATGCGAATCTAATGGTTCGGCTTCAAATACTTGCGAAATGCACGATTTAGCTTCAAATGAATACGATGTAGAAGGCTTAGCTTCAAATCCATGCAAAACACGTGATTTAGGATCCATCAATGCGAAGTAGAAGGCTTAGCTTCAAATCCATGCGAAACAAAAGGATTAGCTTCAAATACGTGCGATATAAATGATACAGCTTCAAATACAGGAGAAACAAACGAGTTAGCTTCAAATCCATGCAAACACACGATTTAGATTCAATTCAATGCCAAGTAGAAGGCTTAGCTTCAAATCCATGCGAATATAATGGTTCGGCTTCAAATACTTGTGAAAGATATGATTTGGCTTAAACTGCATGCGAAACAAACGAGTTACATCCAAATCCACGCGAATCACATAATTTAGCTTCAAATCAATGCGAAGTAGCAGGTTTAGCTTCAAATCCATTCGAAACAAATGATTGAACTTCCTACACTTGGGATATAGGTGATATAGCTTCAACTGCATGCGAAACAAATGAGTTACATTCAAATCCAAGCGAAACACATAAATTAGCTTCAAATCAATGCGATGTAGAAGATTTAGCTTCAAATCCAAGCGAAACACATGATTTAGCTTCAAATACTTGCGATATAAGTGATATAGTTTCAAATGCAGGAGAAACGAACGAGTTATCTTCAAATCCATGCGAAATACATGATTCAGCTGCAAATCAATGCTATGTAGAAGGCTTAGATTCAAATCCATGTAAAACACGTGATTTAGGATCCAATCAATGCGAAGTAGAAGGCTTAGCTTCAAATCCATGCGAAACAAATGCTTTAGCTTCAAATACTTGCGATATAAATGATATAGCTTCAAATACAGGAGAAGCAAACGAGTGAGCTTCAAATCCATGCAAAACACACGATCTAGCTTCAATTCAATGCCAAGTTGAAGGCTTAGCTTCTAATACATGCGAAACAAATTGTTTAGCTTCAAATACTTGCGATATAAATGATACAGCTTCAAATACAGGAGAAACATACGAGTTAGCTTCAAATCCATGCAAAACACACGATTTAGCTTCAATTCAATGCCAAGTAGAAGGCTTAGCTTCTAATACATGCGAAACAAATGGTTTAGCTTCAAATACTTGCGATATAAATGATACAGCTGCAAATACAGGAGAAACAAACGAGTTACCTTCAAATCCATGCAAAACACACGATTTAGCTTCAATTCAATGCCAAGTAGAAGTCTTAGCTTCAAATCCATGCGAATCAATTGTTTATCTGCAAATACTTGTGATAAACATGATTTAGTTTCAACTGCATGCGAAACAAACGAGTTAGCTTCAAATCCATTCGAAACACAATACTTAGCGTCAAATCAATGCGAAGTAGAAGGCAGAGCTTCAAATCCATGCGATACAAATTGTTTAGCTTCAAATACTTGCGATATAAATGATACAGCTTCAAATACAGGAGAAACAAACGAGTAGGCTTCAAATCCATGCAAAACACACGATTTAGCTTCAATTCAATGCCAAGTAGAAGGCTTAGCTTCTAATACATGCGAAACAAATGGTTTAGCTTCAAATACTTGCGATATAAATGATACAGATTCAAATACAGGAGAAACAAACGAGTTAGCTTCAAATCCATGCAAAACACACGATTTAGCTTCAATTCAATGCCAAGTGGAAGGCTTAGCTTCAAATCCATGCGAATCACCTGTTTAGCTGCAAATACTTGTGATATACATGATTTAGTTTCAACTGCATGCGAAACACATTATTTAGGTGCAAATCAGTGCCAAGCAGAAGGCTCAGGTTCAAAGCCATGCGATTCAATTGGTTCATCTTCAAATACTTGTGAAAGACATGATTTAGCTTCAACTGCATGCGAAACAAACGAGTTTCCTTCAAATCCACGCGAAACACATGATTTAGCTTCAAATCAATGCGATGTAGAAGGCTTAGCTTCAAATCCATGCAAACCACGTGATTTAGGATCCAATCAATGCGAAGTAGAAGGCTTAGCTTCAAATCCATGCGAATCAATTGTTTAGCTGCGAATACTTGTGATATACATGATTTAGTTTCAACTGCATGCGAAACAAACGAGTTAGCTTCAAATCTATTCGAAACACAATATTTAGCGTCAAATCAATGCGAAGTAGAAGGCAGAGCTTCAAATCCATGCGATACAAATGCTTTAGCTTCAAATACTTGCGATATAAATGATACAGATTCAAATACAGGAGAAACAAACGAGTTAGCTTCAAATCCATGCAAAACACACGATTTAGCTTCAATTCAATGCCAAGTAGAAGGCTTAGCTTCAAATCCATGCGAATCAATTGTTTAGCTGCAAATACTTGTGATATACATGATTTAGTTTCAACTGCATGCGAAACAACGAGTTACCTTCAAATCCACGCGAAACACATAATTTAGCTTCAAATCAATGCGAAGTAGCAAGTTTAGCTTCAAATCCATGCGAAACAAATGATTGAGCTTCCTACACTTGGGATATAGGTGATATAGCTTCAACTGCATGCGAAACAAATGAGTTACATTCAAATCCAAGCGAAACACATAAATTAGCTTCAAATCAATGCGATGTAGAAGGTTTAGCTTCAAATCCAAGCGAAACACATGATTTAGCTTCCAATACTTGCGATATAAGTGATATAGTTTCAAATGCAGGAGAAACGAAAGAGTTAGCTTCAAATCCACGCGAAACACATGATTCTGCTGCAAATCAATGCGATGTAGAAGGCTTAGCTTCAAATCCATGCAAAACACGTGATTTAGGATCCAATCAATGCGAAGTAGAAGGCTTAGCTTCAAATCCATGCGAAACAAATGCTTTAGCTTCAAATACTTGCGACATAAATGATATAGCTTCAAATACAGAAGAAACAAACGAGTTAGCTTCAAATCCATGCGAAACACATAATTTAGCTTCAAATCAATGCGAGGTAGTAGGTTTAGCTTCAAATCCATGCGAAACAAATGATTGAGCTTCCTACACTTGGGATATAGGTGATATAGCTTCAACTGCATGCCAAACAAATGAGTTACATTAAAATCCAAACGAAACACATAAATTAGCTTCAAATCAATGCGATGTAGAAGGTTTAGCTTCAAATCCATGCCAAACACATGATTTAGCTTCAAATCCATGGGATGTAGAAGGTTTAGCTTCAAATCGATGCGAAACACATTATTTAGGTGCAAATCAGTGCGAAGTAGAAGGCTCAGGTTCAAACCCATGCGATTCAAATGGTTCATCTTCAAATACTTGTGAAAGACATGATTTAGCTTCAACTGCATGCGAAACAAACGAGTTACCTTCAAATCCACGCGAAACACATGGTTTAGCTTCAAATCAATGCGATGTAGAAGGCGTAGCTTCAAATCCATGCAAAACACGTGATTTAGGATCCAATCAATGCGAAGTAGAAGGCTTAGCTTCAAATCCATGCGAAACAAATGCTTTAGCTTCAAATACTTGCGATATAAATGATATAGCTTCAAATACAGAAGAAACAAACGAGTTAGCTTCAAATCCATGCAAAACACACGATTTAGCTTCAATTCAATGCCAAGTAGAAGGCGAAGCATCAAATCCATGCGAATCAATTGTTTAGCAGCAAATACTTGTGATATACATGATTTAGTTTCAACTGCATTCGAAGCAAACGAGTTAGCTCCAAATCCACGCGAAATACATGATTTAACTTCAAATCAGTACGAAGTAGAAGGCAGAGCTTCAAATCCATGCGATACAAATGGTGTAGCTTCAAATACTTGTGATATACATGATTTAGCTTCCACTGCATTCGAAGCAATCGAGTTAGCTCCAAATCCACGCGAAACACATGATTTAACTTCAAATCAGTGCGAAGTGGAAGGCTCAGCTTCAAATCCATGCGAAACAAATGCTTTAGCTTCAAATACTTGCGACATAAATGATATAGCTTCAAATACAGAAGAAACAAACGAGTTAGCTTCAAATCCATGCGAAACACATAATTTAGCTTCAAATCAATGCGAGGTAGTAGGTTTAGCTTCAAATCCATGCGAAACAAATGATTGAGCTTCCTACACTTGGGATATAGGTGATATAGCTTCAACTGCATGCGAAACAAATGAGTTACATTCAAATCCAAGCGAAACACATAAATTAGCTTCAAATCAATGCGATGTAGAAGGTTTAGCTTCAAATCCAAGCGAAACACATGATTTAGCTTCCAATACTTGCGATATAAGTGATATAGTTTCAAATGCAGGAGAAACGAAAGAGTTAGCTTCAAATCCATGCGAAACACATGATTCTGCTGCAAATCAATGCGATGTAGAAGGCTTAGCTTCAAATCCATGCAAAACACGTGATTTAGGATCCAATCAATGCGAAGTACAAGGCTTAGCTTCAAATCCATGCGAAACAAATGCTTTAGCTTCAAATACTTGCGACATAAATGATATAGCTTCAAATACAGAAGAAACAAACGAGTTAGCTTCAAATCCATGCGAAACACATAATTTAGCTTCAAATCAATGCGAGGTAGTAGGTTTAGCTTCAAATCCATGCGAAACAAATGATTGAGCTTCCTACACTTGGGATATAGGTGATATAGCTTCAACTGCATGCCAAACAAATGAGTTACATTCAAGTCCACGCGAAACACATAATTTAGCTTCAAATCAATGCGAGGTAGCAGGTTTAGCTTCAAATCCATACGAAACAAATGATTGAGCTTCCTACACTTGGGATATAGGTGATATAGCTTCAACTGCATGCGAAACAAATGAGTTACATTCAAACCCAAGCGAAACACATAAATTAGCTTCAAATCAATGCGATGTAGAAAGTTTAGCTTCAAATCCAAGCGAAACATATCATTTAGCTTCAAATACTTGCGATATAAGTGATATAGTTTCAAATGCAGGAGAAACGAACGAGTTAGCTTCAAAACCAATGCGAAACACATGATTCAGCTGCAAATCAATGCTATGTAGAAGGCTTAGATTCAAATCCAAGTAAAACACGTGATTTAGGATCCAATCAATGCGAAGTAGAAGGCTTAGCTTCAAATCCATGCGAAACAAATGCTTTAGCTTCAAATACTTGCGATATAAATGATATAGCTTCAAATACAGGAGAAACAAACGAGTTAGCTTCAAATCCATGCAAAACAAACGATTTAGCTTCAATTCAATGCCAAGTAGAAGGCGAAGTTTCAAATCCATGCGAATCAATTGCTTAGCTGCAAATACTTGTGATATACATGATTTAGTTTCAACTGCACTCGAAGCAAACGAGTTAGCTCCAAATCCACGCGAAACACATGATTTAACTTCAAATCAGTACGAAGTAGAAGGATTAGCTTCAAATCCATGCGAATCTAATGGTTCGGCTTCAAATACTTGTGGAATGCATGACTTAGCTTCAACTGCATGCGAAACAACGAGTTACCTTCAAATCCACGCGAAACACATAATTTAGCTTCAAATCAATGCGAAGTAGCAGGTTTAGCTTCAAATCCATGCGAAACACATGATTTAGCTTGAAATACTTGCCATATAAGTGATATAGTTTCAAATGCAGGCGAAACGAACGAGTTAGCTGCAAATCCATGCGAAACGCATGATTCAGCTGCAAATCAATGCGATGTAGAAGGTTTAGCTTCAAATCCATGCCAAACACATGATTTAGCATCAAATCCATGGGATGTAGAAGGTTTAGCTTCAAATCCATGCGAAAAACATTATTTAGGTGCAAATCAGTGCGAAGTAGAAGGTTCAGGTTCAAAGCCATGCGATTCAAATGGTTCATCTTCAAATACTTGTGAAAGATATGATTTAGCTTCAACTGCATGCGAAACAAACGAGTTACCTTCAAATCCACGCGAAACACATGATTTAGCTACAAATCAATGTGATGTAGTAGGCTTAGTTTCAAATCCATGCAAAACACGTCATTTAGGATCGAATCAATGCGAAGTAGAAGGCTTAGCTTCAAATACATGCGAAACAAATGGTTTAGCTTCAAATACTTGCGATATAAATGATACAGCTTCAAATACAGGAGAAACAAACGAGTTAGCTTCAAATCCATGCAAAACACACGATTTAGCTTCAATTCAATGCCAAGTAGAAGGCTTAGCTTCTAATACATGCGAAACAAATGGTTTAGCTTCAAATAATTGCGATATAAATGATACAGATTCAAATACAGGAGAAACAAACGAGTTAGCTTCAAATCCATGCAAAACACACGATTTAGCTTCAAATCAATGCGAAGTAGCAGGTTCAGCTTGAAATGCATGCGAAACAAATGATTGAGCTTCCTACATTTGGGATATAGGTGATATAGCTTCAACTGCATGCGAAACAAATGAGTTACATCCAAATCCAAGCGAAACACATAATTTAGCTTCAAATCAATGCGATGTAGATGGTTCAGCTTCAAATCCAAGCGAAACACATGATTTAGCTTCCAATACTTGCGATATAAGTGATATAGTTTCAAATGCAGGAGAAACGAAAGAGTTAGCTTCAAATCCACGCGAAACACATGATTTAGCTTGAAATCAATGCGATGTAGAAGGCTTAGCTTCAAATCCATGCAAAACACGTGATTTAGGATCCAATAAATGAGAAGTAGAAGGCTTAGCTTCAAATACATGCGAAACAAATGGTTTAGCTTCAAATACTTGCGATATAAATGATACAGCTTCAAATACAGGAGAAACGAACGAGTTAGCTTCAAATCCATGCAAAACACACGATTCAGCTTCAAATCAATGCGATGTAGAAGGTTTAGCTTCAGATCCACGCGAAACAAACAATGTAGCTTCAAACCCTTGCGATATAGGTGATATAGCATCAAATGCAGGGGAAACGAACGAGTTAGCTTCAAAATGCATGCGATACACATCATTTAGCTTCAAATCGATGCGAAGAATAAGGCTTAGCTTCAATTCTATGCGAAACCTTTGATTTAGCATCAAACACTTGGGATATGAGTGATATAGCTTCAAATGCAGACTAAACAAACGAGTTAGCTTCAAATACAAGCGAAACACATGATTTAGCTTCAAATAAATGCGCTGTAGAAGGATTATCTTCAAATTCAAGCGAAACAAATTATTTAGCAACAAACATTTGAGATATATGTGATATAGCTTCAAATGCATTCGAAACAATCGAGTTAGTATCAAATCCATGCAAAACACATGATTGAGCTTCAAATCAATGCTATGTAGAAGGTTTAGCTTCAAATCCATGCGACACAAATGATTTAGCTTCAGATACTTGCGATATAAGTGATATAGCATGAAATGCAGGCGAAACGAACGAGTTAGCTTCAAATCCATGCGAAACACATGATGTAGCTGCAAATCAATGAGATGTAGAAGGTTTAGCTTCAAGTCCATGCGAAACAAATGATTTAGCTTCAAATCAATGCTATGTAGAAGGTTTAGATTCAAAGCCATGCGACACAACTGATTTTGCTTCAGATACTTGCGATATAAGTGATAAAGCTTCAAATGCAAATTAAACAAACGAGTTAGACTCATATCCAAATGAAACACATGATTTAGCTTCAAATCAATGCGATCTAGAAGGTTTAGCTTCAAATCCATGCGACACAAATGATTGAGCTTCAAACACTTGGGTTATAAGTGATATTGCTTTAAAGGCAGTCGATACGAACGAGTTACCTTCAAATCCATGCAAAACACATGATTAAGCTTCAAATCAATGTTATGTAGAAGGTTTAGCTTCAAGTCCATGCCAAACTCATGATTTAGCTTCAAATCAATGCGATGTAGAAGGTTTACCTTCAAATCCATGCGACACAAATGATTGAGCATCAAACAATTGGGATATGGGTGATATAGCTTCAACTGCATGCGAAACAAACGAGTTAGATTCAAGTCCATACAAAACATATGATTCAGCTGCAAATCAATGCGATGGAGAATGTTTAGCTTCAAATCAATGCGAAACAAATGATTCAGTTTCAGATACTTGCGATATAAGTGATATAGCTTCAAATGATGACGAAACAAACGTTGTAGGTTCAACTCCATACGAAACATTTTATTTAGCTTCAAATCAATGCGATGTAGAAGGTTTAGCTTCAAACCAATGCGATGTGGAAGGTTTAGCTTCAAACCAATGCGATGTGGAGAGTTCAGCTTCAAATCCGTGCGACACAAATTACTTGCATCAGATACTTGCGAAATAAGTGATATAGCTTCAAATGCAGGAGAAACAAACGAGTTAGGTTCAAATCCAAGCAAAACACATGATTCAGCTTCAAATCAATGCGATGTATAAAGTTTAGCTTCAGATCCATGCGATACAAATTATTTAGCTTGAGATAATTGCGATATAAGTGATATAGCTTCAAATGCAGCAGAAACAAACGAGTTAGCTTCAAAATCCATGCAAAACACATGATTTAGCTTCAAATCAATTCGATGTAGAAGGTTTATCTTCAAATCCAAGCGAAACACATGATTTAGCTTCAAATCAATGCGATGTAGAAGGTTTAGCTACAAATCCATGCGAAACAAATGATTTAGCATCAAACACTTGAAATATGAGTGATATAGCTTCAAATGCAGACGAATCGCACGAGTTAGCTTCAAAATCCATGTGATACACAACATTTAGCCCTAAATCCATGCGAAATAGAAGGCTTAGCTTCAAATCCATGCGAAACACATGATTTTGCTTCAAATCAATGCGAAGTAGAAGGCTTAGCCTCAAATCCATGAGAAATAAATGGGATATCTTCAAATAGTTGCGATATAAATAAAATATCTTCAAGTGAAGGCGAAACAAACGAGGAAGCTTTAAATCAATGCGATGTAGAAGGTTTAGCTTCAAATCCATGCGAAACATATGTTTTAGCTTCAGATACTTGCAATATAAGTGTTATAGCAACAAATGCAGGCGAAATGAACGAGTTAGCATCAAATCCATGCAAAACACATGATTTTGCTTCAAATCAATGCGAAGAAGAAGGCTTAGCCTCAAATCCATGAGAAATAAGTGGGATATCTTCAAATACTTGCGATATAAATAAAATATCTTCAAGTGAAGGCGAAACAAACGAGGTAGCTTTAAATCAATGCTATGTTGAAGGTTTAGCTTCAAATCAATGCGAAACAAATGATTCAGCTTCAGATACTTGCGATATAAGTGATATAGCTTCAAATGCAGACGGAACGAACGTTGTAGCTTCAACTCCATACGAAATATGTTTCGTTAATAATAATATGTTATTTACCTCCAAATCAATGCGATGTAGAAGGTTTAGCTTCAAACCAATGCGATGTAGAAGGTTTATCTTCAAACCAATGCGATGTGAAAGGTTTATCTTCAAATCCGTGCGGCACAAATTACTTGCATCAGATACTTGCGAAATAAGTGATATAGCTTCAAATGCAGGAGAAACAAACGAGTTAGCTACAAATCCAAGCAAAACACATGATTCAGCTTCAAATCAATGCGATGTAGAAGGTTTAGCTTCAGATCCACGCGAAACAAACAATGTAGCTTCAAACCCTTGCGATATAGGTGATATAGCATCAAATGCAGGGGAAACGAACGAGTTAGCTTCAAATGCATGCGAAACAAACGAGTTAGCTTCAAGTCCTTGCGGGACACACGATTTTGCTTCAAATCAATGCCATGTAGATGGTTTAGCTTCAAATCCATGCGACACAAATGATTCAGCATCAGATACTTGCGATATAAGTGATATAGCTTCAAATGCAGGGGAATCAAACGAGTTAGCTTCAAATCCATGCAAAACACATGATTAAGATTCAAATCAATGCTATGAAGAAGGTTTAGCTTCAAATCCATGCGACACAAATGATTTAGGTTCAGATACTTGCGATATAAGTGATATAGCTTCAAATGCAGATTAAACAAACGAGTTAGCTTTATATCCAAGCGAAACGCATGATTTAGCTACAAATCAATGCGATGTAGAAGGATTAGCTTCAAATCCATGCGAAACATTGATTTATGTTCAGATACTTGCGATATAAGTGATGTAGCTGCAAATGCGACTAAACAAACGAGTTAGCTTCATATCCAAGCGAAACACATGATTTAGCTTCAGATACTTGCGATATAGGTGATATAGCATCAAATCCATGCGACACAAATGATTTAGCTTCAGATTCTTGCGATATAAGTGATGTAGCTGCAGATGCAGACTAAACAAACGAGTTAGATTCATACCCAAGCAAAACACATGATTTAGATTCAAATCAATGCGATGTAGAAGGTTTAGCTTCAAATCCATGCGACACAAATGATTGAACTTCAATTACTGGGGCTATAAGTGATATAGCTTCAAATGCAGTCGAAACAAACGAGTTAACTCCATATCCAAGCGAAACACATGATTTAGATTCAAATCAATGCGATGTAGAAGGTTTAGCTTCAAATCCATGCGACACAAATGATTGAGCTTCAAACACTTGGGATATAGATGATATAGCTTCAGCTGCATGCGAAACAAACGAGTTAGCTTCAAGTCTATGCGAAACACATGATCCAGCTGCAAATCAATGCGGTGGAGAAGGTTTAGCATCAAATCCATGGGAAACAAATGATTTAGCATCAAACACATGGGATATAAGTGATATAGCTTCAAAGGCAGACGAAACAAACGATTTAGCTTCCAAATCCGTGCTGTACACATGTTTTAGCTTCAAATCAATGCGAAATAGAAGGTTTAGCTTCAAATCCAAGCGAAACACATGATTTAGATTCATATCAATGCGCTGTAGAAGGTTTAGCTTCAAATCCATGCGAAACAATTGATTTAGCATCAAACACATGGGATATGAGTGATATAGCTTCAAATGCAGACTAAACAAACGAGTTAGCTTCAAATTCAAGCAAAACACACGATTAAGCTTCAAATCAATAGTATGTAGAATGTTTAGTTTCAAATCCATGCGACACAAATGATTTAGCTTCAGATATTTGCGATATGAGTGATATAGCTTCAAATGCAGGGGAAACAAACGAGTTAGCATCAAATCCACGCAAAACACATGATTTAGCTTCAAAGCAATTCGATGTAGATGGTTTACATTCAAATCCAAGCGAAACGCATGATTTAGCTTCAAATCAATGCGATGTAGAAGGTTTAGCCACAAATCCATGCGAAACAAATGATTTAGCATCAGATACTTGCGATATAACTGATATAGCTTCAAATGCAGACGAATCAAACGAGTTAGCTTCAAAATGCATGCGATACACATCATTATCTCTAAATCCATGCGAAATAGAAGGTTTAGCTTCAAATCCATGCGAAACACATGATTTAGCTTCAAATCAATGCTATGTAGAAGGTTTAGTTTCAAATCCATGCGAAACATATGATTTAGGTTCAGATACTTGCGATATAAGTGACATACCTTCGAATTCAGACGAAACAAACGACTTAGCTTCAAATCAATACGATGTAGAAGGTTTAGCTTCAAATCCATGCGATGTAGAATGTTTAGCTTCTAATCCAAGCGAAACAAATGAGTTAGCTTCAAATCAATACGATGTAGAAGGTTTAGCTTCAAATCCATGCGAAACAAATGATTTAGCTTCAGATACATGCGATATCAGTGTTATAGCATCAAATGCTGGCGAAATGAACGAGTTAGCATCAAATCCATGCAAAACACATGATTTTGCTTCAAATCAATACGAAATAGAAGGCTTAGCTTCAAATCCATGAGAAATAAATGGGATACCTTCAAATACTTGCGATATAAATAAAATATCTTCAAGTGAAGGCGAAGCAAACGAGGTAGCTTTAAATCAATGCGATGTAGAAGGTTTAGCTTCAAATCCATGCTAAACAAATCATTTAGCATCAGATACTTGCGATATAACTGATATAGCTTCAAATGCAGGAGAAACAAACGAGTTAGCTTCAAATCCATGCAAAACACATGATTAAGCTTCAAATCAATGCCACGTAGAAGGTTTAGCTTCAAATCCATGCGAAGCAAAAGATTTAGCACCAGATACTTGAGATATAACTGATATTGCTTCAAATGCAGACGAATCAAACGAGTTAGTTTCAATATCCATGCGGTACACATCATTTAGCTTTAAATCCATGCGAAGTAGAAGGCTTAGCTTCAAATCCGTACGAAACAAATGTTTTAGCATCAGATACTTGCGATATAACTGATATAGCTTCAAATGCAGGGGAAACAAACGAGTTAGCATCAAATCCATGCAAAACACATGATTTAGCTTCAAATCAATGCGATGTAGAAGGTTTAGCTTCAAATCCAAGCGAAACACATGATTTAGCATCAGATACTTGCGATATAACTGATATAGCTTCAAATGCAGGGGAAACAAACGAGTTAGCATGAAATCCATGTAAACACATGATTTAGCTTCAAATCAATGCGATGTAGAAGGTTTAGCTTCAAATCCATGCGAAACAAATGATTTAGCATCAGATACTTGCGATATAACTGATATAGCTTCAAATGCAGACGAATCAAACGAGTTAGCTTCAAAATCCATGCGATACACATCATTTAGCATTAAATCCATGCGAAATAGAAGTCTTTGCATCAAATCCATGCCAAACAAATGATTTAGCTGCAAATCAATGCTATGTATAAGGTTTAGTTTCAAATCCATGCGAAACATATGATTTAGGTTCAGATACTTGCGATATAAGTGATATACCTTCGAATTCAGACGAAACAAACGACTTAGCTTCAAATCAATACGATTTAGAAGGTTTAGCTTCATATCCATGCGATGTAGAATGTTTAGCTTCTAATCCATGCGAAACAAATGAGTTAGATTCAAATCAATACGATGTAGAAGGTTTAGCATCAAATCCATACGAAACAAATGTTTTAGCATCAGATACTTGCGATATAACTGATATAGCTTCAAATGCAGGGGAAACAAACGAGTTAGCTTCAAATCCATGCGAAACACATGATTTAGCTGCAAATTAATGAGATGTAGAGGGTTTAGCTTAAAATCCATGCGACACGGATGATTTAGCTTCAGATACTTGCGATATAAGTGATATAGCTTCAAATGCAGGAGAAACAAACGAGGTAGCTTCAAATCCATGCAAAACACATGACTTGGCTCTAAATCAATACGATGTAGAAGGTTTAGCTTCATAACCATGCGTCACAAATGATTTGGCTTCAAATACTTGCGATATAAGTGATATAGCTTCAAATGCAGGGGAAGCAAACGAGTTAGCATTTAATCCATGCGAAATAAATGACTAGGCTGCAAATCAATGCGATGTAGAAGGTTTAGCTTCAAATCCATGCGAAACACATGATTTAGCTGCTAATCAATTCTATGTAGAAGGTTTTGTTTCAAATCCATGCGAAACATATGATTTAGCTTCAGATACTTGCGATATAAGTGATATAGCTTCAAATGCAGGGGAAACAAACGAGTTAGCTACAAGATCCATGCGATACACATGATTAAGCTTGAAATCAATACTATGTAGAAGATTTAGCTTCAAATCCATGCGACACAAATGATTTAGGTTCAGATACTTGCCATATAAGTGATATAGCTTCAAATGCAGGAGATACAATGAGGTAGCTTCAAAATCCATGCGATACACATCATTTAGCTTTAAATACATGCGAAGGAGAAGGCTTAGCTTCAAATCAATGCTATGTAGAAGGTTTAGCTCCAAATCCGTGCGAAATCAATGATTTAGCTTCAGATACATGCGGCATAAGTGATGTAGCCTCAAATGCAGACGAAACAAACGAGTTAGCTTAAACTCCAAGCCAATCACATGATTTAGCTTCAAGTCAACACGATTTAGGTGGTTAAGGGCACGGGTCGCCGCACACTATGACGACCCACACATAGAAGAAAACCATATACGTATATTAGTTTAGAGGTTTCTATCGACCAAAACTGACGCTTTAATATCGAAGTATGCAGTTCACAAGTGGAAAATTTAGATTCCGGAAAGACTAAACGACTGGGCTTCGGATGTAGAAATATCCGTCTTGCAGTTATTGCGGAGATATTTGCAATATTCGGCCAGAGTGGTGTCAATCTCACGAGCATGACGTCATAAGATGGCCGCCGCTAACAGTTTTTCGTAAATATCGAGAGATATAGAGCTCGAATCGAAAATTCACAACCGAAGCCCAGTAGATAAGGCACGTACAAAGGCAATGGAGTGTATTTTCAGTTGATTTCTTAGTTAATTAAGAAACAGGAGTAGTTGATAGGAATTGTATCCGAAACACCAACTCGAGCTTCCGACATTTCTCAATACTAGCGTCACAGTTCTCTTCCAACCAACAAGCTACACCACAGCGAGCTTGCCGGTATAGTTACTTACAGTCGATAATACCAATCGACACAAATTACATAGTTTTATACTTCCATTCCAAATATTTTGACCATTACTAGACCAGGGGAAGGTGGAGTGCGGGGCAGTCGTGAGCGGCGCGGCAGTTGCAGCAAGAACGCTCGTCGAATATTGTAAATATCTCAACAATAATAAAGAAATGGTCATTTCTACAACCGAAGCCCAACAGCTTAGACTTTTCTGAATCGAAATATCCAACTCCCAAACTGCTCACTGGTATATTGGCACGTCCATCTTGGTTGATACGAACAGTTGTCACGAAGATATTCTGCCGCGCGCTAGGTTACTAGACCAGGGGAAGGTGGCGTGCGGGGCAGTCGTGAGCGGCGCGGCAGTTGCAGCAAGAACGCTCGTCGAATATTGTAAATATCTGAACAATTATAAAAAAATGGTCCTTTCTACAACCGAAGCCCAACAGCTTAGACTTTTCTGAATCGAAATATCCAACTCCCAAACTGCTCACTGGTATATTGGCACGTCCATCTTGGTTGATACGAACAGTTGTCACGAAGATATTCTGCCGCGCGCTAGGTTACTAGACCAGGGGAAGGTGGCATGCGGGGCAGTCGTGAGCGGCGCGGCAGTTGCAGCAAGAACGCTCGTCGAATATTGTAAATATCTCAACAATAATAAAGAAATGGTCATTTCTACAACCGAAGCCCAACAGCTTAGACTTTTCTGAATCGAAATATCCAACTCCCAAACTGCTCACTGGAATATTGGCACGTCCATCTTGGTTGATACGAACAGTTGTCACGAAGATATTCTGCCGCGCGCTAGGTCACTAGACCAGGGGAAGGTGGCGTGCGGGGCAGTCGTGAGCGGCGCGGCAGTTGCAGCAAGAACGCTCGTCGAATATTGTAAATATCTCAACAATAATAAAGAAATGGTCATTTCTACAACCGAAGCCCAACAGCTTAGACTTTTCTGAATCGAAATATCCAACTCCCAAACTGCTCACTGGTATATTGGCACGTCCATCTTGGTTGATACGAACAGTTGTCACGAAGATATTCTGCCGCGCGCTAGGTTACTAGACCAGGGGAAGGTGGCGTGCGGGGCAGTCGTGAGCGGCGCGGCAGTTGCAGCAAGAACGCTCGTCGAATATTGTAAATATCTGAACAATTATAAAAAAATGGTCCTTTCTACAACCGAAGCCCAACAGCTTAGACTTTTCTGAATCGAAATATCCAACTCCCAAACTGCTCACTGGTATATTGGCACGTCCATCTTGGTTGATACGAACAGTTGTCACGAAGATATTCTGCCGCGCGCTAGGTTACTAGACCAGGGGAAGGTGGCGTGCGGGGCAGTCGTGAGCGGCGCGGCAGTTCCAGCAAGAACGCTCGTCGAATATTGTAAATATCTCAACAATAATAAAGAAATGGTCATTTCTACAACCGAAGCCCAACAGCTTAGACTTTTCTGAATCGAAATATCCAACTCCCAAACTGCTCACTGGAATATTGGCACGTCCATCTTGGTTGATACGAACAGTTGTCACGAAGATATTCTGCCGCGCGCTAGGTCACTAGACCAGGGGAAGGTGGCGTGCGGGGCAGTCGTGAGCGGCGCGGCAGTTCCAGCAAGAACGCTCGTCGAATATTGTAAATATCTGAACAATTATAAAAAAATGGTCCTTTCTACAACCGAAGCCCAACAGCTTAGACTTTTCTGAATCGAAATATCCAACTGCCAAACTGCTCACTGGTATATTGGCACGTCCATCTTGGTTGATACGAACAGTTGTCACGAAGATATTCTGCCGCGCGCTAGGTTACTAGACCAGGGGAAGGTGGCGTGCGGGGCAGTCGTGAGCGGCGCGGCAGTTGCAGCAAGAACGCTCGTCGAATATTGTAAATATCTCAACAATAATAAAGAAATGGTCATTTCTACAACCGAAGCCCAAAAGCTTAGACTTTTCTGAATCGAAATATCCAACTCCCAAACTGCTCACTGGTATATTGGCACGTCCATCTTGGTTGATACGAACAGTTGTCACGAAGATATTCTGCCGCGCGCTAGGTTACTAGACCAGGGGAAGGTGGCGTGCGGGGCAGTCGTGAGCGGCGCGGCAGTTGCAGCAAGAACGCTCGTCGAATATTGTAAATATCTCAACAATAATAAAGAAATGGTCATTTCTACAACCGAAGCCCAACAGCTTAGACTTTTCTGAATCGAAATATCCAACTCCCAAACTGCTCACTGGTAAATTGGCACGTCCATCTTGGTTGATACGAACAGTTGTCACGAAGATATTCTGCCGCGCGCTAGGTTACTAGACCAGGGGAAGGTGGCGTGCGGGGCAGTCGTGAGCGGCGCGGCAGTTGCAGCAAGAACGCTCGTCGAATATTGTAAATATCTCAACAATAATAAAGAAATGGTCATTTCTACAACCGAAGCCCAACAGCTTAGACTTTTCTGAATCGAAATATCCAACTCCCAAACTGCTCACTGGTATATTGGCACGTCCATCTTGGTTGATACGAACAGTTGTCACGAAGATATTCTGCCGCGCGCTAGGTTACTAGACCAGGGGAAGGTGGCGTGCGGGGCAGTCGTGAGCGGCGCGGCAGTTGCAGCAAGAACGCTCGTCGAATATTGTAAATATCTCAACAATAATAAAGAAATGGTCATTTCTACAACCGAAGCCCAACAGCTTAGACTTTTCTGAATCGAAATATCCAACTCCCAAACTGCTCACTGGTATATTGGCACGTCCATCTTGGTTGATACGAACAGTTGTCACGAAGATATTCTGCCGCGCGCTAGGTTACTAGACCAGGGGAAGGTGGCGTGCGGGGCAGTCGTGAGCGGCGCGGCAGTTGCAGCAAGAACGCTCGTCGAATATTGTAAATATCTGAACAATTATAAAAAAATGGTCCTTTCTACAACCGAAGCCCAACAGCTTAGACTTTTCTGAATCGAAATATCCAACTCCCAAACTGCTCACTGGTATATTGGCACGTCCATCTTGGTTGATACGAACAGTTGTCACGAAGATATTCTGCCGCGCGCTAGGTTACTAGACCAGGGGAAGGTGGCGTGCGGGGCAGTCGTGAGCGGCGCGGCAGTTGCAGCAAGAACGCTCGTCGAATATTGTAAATATCTCAACAATAATAAAGAAATGGTCATTTCTACAACCGAAGCCCAACAGCTTAGACTTTTCTGAATCGAAATAACCAACTCCCAAACTGCTCACTGGAATATTGGCACGTCCATCTTGGTTGATACGAACAGTTGTCACGAAGATATTCTGCCGCGCGCTAGGTCACTAGACCAGGGGAAGGTGGCGTGCGGGGCAGTCGTGAGCGGCGCGGCAGTTGCAGCAAGAACGCTCGTCGAATATTGTAAATATCTCAACAATAATAAAGAAATGGTCATTTCTACAACCGAAGCCCAACAGCTTAGACTTTTCTGAATCGAAATATCCAACTCCCAAACTGCTCACTGGTATATTGGCACGTCCATCTTGGTTGATACGAACAGTTGTCACGAAGATATTCTGCCGCGCGCTAGGTTACTAGACCAGGGGAAGGTGGCATGCGGGGCAGTCGTGAGCGGCGCGGCAGTTCCAGCAAGAACGCTCGTCGAATATTGTAAATATCTGAACAATTATAAAAAAATGGTCCTTTCTACAACCGAAGCCCAACAGCTTAGACTTTTCTGAATCGAAATATCCAACTCCCAAACTGCTCACTGGTATATTGGCACGTCCATCTTGGTTGATACGAACAGTTGTCACGAAGATATTCTGCCGCGCGCTAGGTTACTAGACCAGGGGAAGGTGGCGTGCGGGGCAGTCGTGAGCGGCGCGGCAGTTGCAGCAAGAACGCTCGTCGAATATTGTAAATATCTCAACAATAATAAAGAAATGGTCATTTCTACAACCGAAGCCCAACAGCTTAGACTTTTCTGAATCGAAATATCCAACTCCCAAACTGCTCACTGGTATATTGGCACGTCCATCTTGGTTGATACGAACAGTTGTCACGAAGATATTCTGCCGCGCGCTAGGTTACTAGACCAGGGGAAGGTGGCGTGCGGGGCAGTCGTGAGCGGCGCGGCAGTTCCAGCAAGAACGCTCGTCGAATATTGTAAATATCTGAACAATTATAAAAAAATGGTCCTTTCTACAACCGAAGCCCAACAGCTTAGACTTTTCTGAATCTAAATATCCAACTCCCAAACTGCTCACTGGTATATTGGCACGTCCATCTTGGTTGATACGAACAGTTGTCACGAAGATATTCTGCCGCACGCTAGGTTACTAGATCAGGGGAAGGTGGCGTGCGGGGCAGTCGTGAGCGGCGCGGCAGTTGCAGCAAGAACGCTCGTCGAATATTGTAAATATCTCAACAATAATAAAGAAATGGTCATTTCTACAACCGAAGCCCAACAGCTTAGACTTTTCTGAATCGAAATAACCAACTCCCAAACTGCTCACTGGTATATTGGCACGTCCATCTTGGTTGATACGAACAGTTGTCACGAAGATATTCTGCCGCGCGCTAGATTACTAGACCAGGGGAAGGTGGCGTGCGGGGCAGTCGTGAGCGGCGCGGCAGTTCCAGCAAGAACGCTCGTCGAATATTGTAAATATCTGAACAATTATAAAAAAATGGTCCTTTCTACAACCGAAGCCCAACAGCTTAGACTTTTCTGAATCGAAATATCCAACTCCCAAACTGCTCACTGGAATATTGGCACGTCCATCTTGGTTGATACGAACAGTTGTCACGAAGATATTCTGCCGCGCGCTAGGTTACTAGACCAGGGGAAGGTGGCGTGCGGGGCAGTCGCGAGCGGCGCGGCAGTTGCAGCAAGAACGCTCGTCGAATATTGTAAATATCTGAACAATAATAAAGAAATGGTCATTTCTACAACCGAAGCCCAACAGCTTAGACTTTTCTGAATCGAAATATCCAACTCCCAAACTGCTCACTGGTATATTGGCACGTCCATCTTGGTTGATACGAACAGTTGTCACGAAGATATTCTGCCGCGCGCTAGGTTACTAGACCAGGGGAAGGTGGCGTGCGGGGCAGTCGTGAGCGGCGCGGCAGTTGCAGCAAGAACGCTCGTCGAATATTGTAAATATCTCAACAATAATAAAGAAATGGTCATTTCTACAACCGAAGCCCAACAGCTTAGACTTTTCTGAATCGAAATATCCAACTCCCAAACTGCTCACTGGTATATTGGCACGTCCATCTTGGTTGATACGAACAGTTGTCACGAAGATATTCTGCCGCGCGCTAGGTTACTAGACCAGGGGAAGGTGGCGTGCGGGGCAGTCGTGAGCGGCGCGGCAGTTGCAGCAAGAACGCTCGTCGAATATTGTAAATATCTCAACAATAATAAAGAAATGGTCATTTCTACAACCGAAGCCCAACAGCTTAGACTTTTCTGAATCGAAATATCCAACTCCCAAACTGCTCACTGGAATATTGGCACGTCCATCTTGGTTGATACGAACAGTTGTCACGAAGATATTCTGCCGCGCGCTAGGTCACTAGACCAGGGGAAGGTGGCATGCGGGGCAGTCGTGAGCGGCGCGGCAGTTCCAGCAAGAACGCTCGTCGAATATTGTAAATATCTCAACAATAATAAAGAAATGGTCATTTCTACAACCGAAGCCCAACAGCTTAGACTTTTCTGAATCGAGATGTCCAACTCCCGAACTGCTCACTGGAATATTGGCACGTCCATCTTGGTTGATACGAACAGTTGTCACGAAGTTAGGGTGGATTGGTGTTTATTTCATCTTGTTTATTAATTTATTATCAAAATAAAAATGGATTAAATTCTGTGTTAGTGCTCGTGGTGCTCCTTGTGAGCGTCGAGCTTTGTAGAAGTTTGCACGTGGTGTGCCGTCCGAGTAATATGGTTTTTCTGTCTTGTGAGTCCCTTATGGTCTCGTGTGTGGTGAGTCCCTTGTGGCCTCGTGTGTAGCGAGTCCCTTGTGGCCTCGTGTGTAGTGAACCGTCGGTGCTGACGAGGTTCTTCTCCTGACTGGGTTGTCTTGTCTCTACTCTTGTCTGTCCCTCTTGTCTGTTCCGCTAGTCTGTCTTGTCTAGTCTGTCCCGCTTGTCTGTTCCGCTAGTCTGTTTTGTCTGTTTTCTAGAGGACCGGAGTCATGCCTAATATCACCTCGGTCCTCCCTACTTCTCTTAACCTAGGGTGGGCGGCAAGGAATTACGGTCCAATCACTGCAATCCCAAATCCAGTGAGACTGCCCCAAAACGGTGGGCCGGGAGTTAGGAGGGAGAGTGGCAAAATAACTCCTGCTAGACATCCCGCGTTGATGGGCCTACGTGCCCGAACAATGCCAGACCCAACCGTAATTGACTGGACCGTAATGGAGGCCAAGGACCAGGAGACGTTATGACGGTGCCGCACGTCCCCGGGAACGGGCCAGGACAGACCCATACCGTCCGGGTACCCAAGCACATGGCCCCTGCCATAAATCCTGGCCACTTGGCCGTAACATTCTGGGACTCTAACAATTTTAAGTAATCGGGTTGGTGATGTAGGAATTTTAATATTGATTGGTATTATTTCTATTTATGCTTCTTGACATTTATTATTGTATAGGTTAAGATTTTTATGTATATAGTTCGTTTATTTAAAAAAGTGAGGGTGATGGAGCAATTCGGAAGTAAAATAAATAACAGGAATGATAAAAATTATGTTTTATTCATAAGAATCAATTAAAATTAATCCTTTGCGCTCGAGCGGCGCCGATACGGCGCCCGGCCGATTTGAAGTGTCACCTCGGGTAGCGCTGCTGCGGCACCCGGCTGATTTGAAGTCTCAAATTGCGGGACGCTCTTGCGGCAAGTGTCAACTCGAGCGATGCTGCTACGCCGCTATGGTCGTTTGTAACTCGATCTGCTTATTTACGATGAGCGATAAGATATTTTTCTCGGAAATACTTTCGTGGACTAGGCTTGGCTGGCATTGTAGCCAAATCTTAGCTCAGTTTAGTTAGTCTCAGCGTTGCATTCGCTTGAAACAGTCTTGCCAGTAAAAATAGTAGCTAAAAAGTGTTTGAGCCCTAAAAATATGGAGGAAGAACAAATCAGCTCAAGTTCGGACGAATTCGATTTTGCCGCTTTGAATGAAAAAATTACGCTGATTTCCGACGGATTACGCCGTGAAACGAACGAATCCAGTGAAGATAGTGATACAGTAAGAGGTGTGAGAGGGCGAAAAATTAGAATTATAGAGAGCGACAGTGAAGTTGAAAGTGATGCTGAAAGAGAAATTGAAAATGAAGCTGCGGAAGGTGCAAGCAGTTCAGCATGGGTACTTTGCGAAGACTACGACGAATCTCTCTAATAAACAAATGCTTTACATCCCTTAACGCGATTATTTATTATTAAATCAGCTTTGCAAATCATTCGTTGAATTCTGTTCGTACATGGAATTATTCAAATTAAAAAGATAATTAAAAGATAATTAAAAACACTAACTTTATTTTAATTAACCCTGATACAAAAAGTACAAAAATCACTTTTACTTATATTACTTTATTATATTACTAAAACAAAATCATTACATTAATAGAAATTTACTATGTATTTCGCGCTCCCTCCTCTCCCTCCTCTTCCTCCCCTTCCTCCCCTTCCTCCTCTTCCTCCTCTTCCTCCTCTTCCTCCTCTTCCTCCTCTTCCTCTTTCCCCTTTTTTGCCCCTCTTTTGGGGGCCATACACAGTTTTTTTGAATAGTTTTTTCAGCTCTCTCTGCAACGTATAAGTATATATTATTATTATTATTTGTTATTATACATATTACTATATTATATTATATATAAAAGTATTTTTCATTTACTTACATTTGCAGCCACTAGGTTGGCCAGGTTAGGCCTAGCTGTCCCCCGTGCCAGCTGGCCTAATATATTTCGCCACTGCGACTGTAACACAACAGCAGAAATAGAAGTATATATATTATAAATATACATTCTGTTTTGTACACATATATTGCATATACTTACAGCTCTCCCGGACTCGTACGCGGCAGCGATTTCTCGCTGCCGCGCTAGAATTACGTCAAGCGACTCGTTTGCGGCGTTCCCCGCTGCCGCGGTTGCTGGTGTCGGCGCGGAGCTTGTCTCCGCTGCTGCGGTTGCTGGATCTGTGGCGGAGGTTGTCTCCGCTGCTGTGGCCGTGTTATTCGAAATGTTTATTTTCTCCATCTCACTCGTTATTTGTTTTTCCATAGTTCTAAAAAAAAAAATAATATGAACACATTGCGGACGGCTCACGAGATATCTCGTGGCAACAAGCAACCAGCCGCAAATATTTCTGTTACGTAACCATGGTAACGAAGCCTCTCGCATTACTAAGTAATTGTAGCGAAGCAAATGAATCATTCCAAGAATGTAAAAAATCTTATATAGTAAACAGATATATAAACTATGTATATATAGTATTATTTAAGAATACTAAATGCAAATTAGAAATGTGTGTTAAAATAAATTGCTACAATTACTAGAACAAATTTCTACAAACGTTTACGCACATTTCTAATTTGCATTTAGTATTCTTAAATAATATTATATATACATAGTTTATATATCTGTTTATTATATAAGATTTTTTACATTCTTGGAATGATTCATTTGCTTCGCTACAATTACTTAGGAATGCGAGAGGCTTCGTTACCATGGTTATGTAACAGAAATTGTATGTACTTACATGTAATCCTACGTCTGCAAGACTTGAACGTTGAATGAAACTGCGACCCTTCGAAATAATATCATTGCTTGTCTGCCAATTGTTCAAATAATATCATTGGTTGTCTCCCAAGGGTTCAAGTAATATCATTGGTCGTCTGTCAATTGTTCAAATAATATCATTGGTTGTCTGCCAATTGTTCAAATAATATCATTGGTTGTGTGCCAATGGCAATGTCCAATGGTAGCATCGCAAGCATAACCTGCGTTTTTACGTCGCGTTCGATCGTAATTTGTTCTCCAAGTGATACGGTCTAGGAGTGCAAAGCGTGCGATTTCTATTTCTTATAATTTTAGATTTTTTCTATTTCATTCTATTTCATGCTATTTCATTCTATTACATTCTATTTCATTCTATTTCATTCTATTTTATTCTATTTAATTCTATTCTTTTTGATTCTACTTTTATATTCTACTCTATTCGGCATTATTCTACTACATTTCATTGTAAACAATAGAAACAGATAAATTTAACAATTTCAAAAGTGTAGCGAAACGATGCCAAAGGTTGTGAATTCAATGAATTGGGAGGATGTGGTTTCTTCCCAATTGTTCAGATGTATGAAGGGAGGTGCATCGAAACACCTGACCTTGACCAGACCAAGATACAGCAAAAGAAAAATTATGAAGGAGAGGTAAGTGAGCATTTTGTTTCGTTACTATGATTTCGGTAATATGTTTCGATATAATTTAAATGGTAAGTTCTCATTTCTGCTGGAAATACATTTTTTCGCTTTCTCGCTTTTGTACTTTCATTTCTCGGATTTTTATGATATTGACATATGCTGTAGTCCATATTCAGTCATTCGAATGAAGTTGTAAAACAAAATCGACGGGTCGAAGTAGCTGATTAGTGTCATTTATACGTTATTTATATTTCACGTAAATTTCTGTATCATCGAAAGCACTGACATCGAGATATCCCTTCCTTTTTCTTGGGATCTTCGTCACGTACAAATGCTTTCCCGGTTGTATGGACGTATGTTCGTATTGTTTGACGAACAGATGGGGTCGAAAGGAAATTTTAGGATTATTGTCGTAAAGAAAGCTGATTGCCTTCGTGTGTCCCTAAAGAAAGAAATTAGAAGGCCGAGGATCTGGAACTCGTTGCTTTTACGAGCGGTCCTTGAGACCCGGCCGCGTACGGCACACAGATGAGAAGGTTACAATTTCCGCGTCCGACAATTCATTCCCTCCCACGGTGAGGGCCCACTGCAGATATCATTTCAATACGTATTCTGCATTTGTTTGCAACAAACGTTTTCTCTTCAATCTTCTGCAAAGAGCGTAGCCGACTCAAGATGGTCAAAATTGTCCTTACAGGTTTTTCAATGAGTACTATACCGTTCGATCTAATTAAATTGATATTATTAATTAAATAATGCGAGCCAGAGAGAGTCACTGTGCCGTTGCAACCATTTCGAATCATAACCTGGAGTAAGCCGTTCAATCTTTCCATTTTAATTGAACACTTGCAAATGATAACGATGACAATACAAGTAGCAACGATTTGTTGCATAGCAATACGGCCCACCGGTCAACAAAAACCTAGCTGCGCAAAATTTCAACCCGGTTGCAAGCTGTGGTTATCTCTGACTATCACGAAGTCAAATAATATTAATGCGCCATTGGAGTTCAGTAATGATGTAGCACAAATCTAAGCTCAATCAAAATTTATTGTACGTATCTATTATTTAAAAAATATAATATTATATATTAGAACTTAGACTTATATGTGGGATTAATTTATAATAGAGTTGAATATAATTTTTATTTTGATTTCTCGGTTCGAGAGATATGAAATTATCTAATTGAATAATTGAATTTGATTTCTAATATACAGTTACGGGGTAATTTTCTTAGAAATAAATAATTGGGTTATAGTTAATTAGTACTATGATTGTAATAATATAATTTATTTTATTTAGGTTTATTTGATTGAATTATATTGAACTGTTAATTATATGAATCAACTTGCTTTGTTGGAGTGAGAATATATATATATGTTATTCTAATTGCGGCTAAAAAATTGGCTACAAAATATTTTTCATACATACAATTTATGAAATCATCTAAAAATTTAGATAGTTTTCATACGAGTGACAAGTAGAGATTAATTTTTAATATTACATGAAAGTTTGAATAAGAAATTTAAATTAAATAATGGTAAAAATTCAGTGCGCCAGCACCAACGGTTCGACTGCTGTTGTTCGTTAATTTTAAGAATTTTTAGGGGCTGCAGTTATCTCGATGGTAAATTTTAATAATTATCTGGGTTGAATAAATTTATGCGAACCGTACAAATCGCACGTCGCTTTCATTATAAATGGACTAAGTCGTAACGGTGTAAAAGTATGGGACAATGTTTTCATTAAAATTTTAGTTTAACAATAAGTGTTTCATTTACATTGAAAGGATTCTGAATGAGGAAAATTATATTATTTGCACAATTTATAAATATTAATCGCGGGCCTCGGGGCATTCGTTGAATTATTAGGGGCTGCAGTAATCTGGTATGCCCCGAGGCCCGCGATTCTCTAAAGGAAAAACAAACTGATCTGTGGAAAACCACGCGACAGTCCTCGGCCACTTACCCGGCAATATATATATATATATTTTGTCTGCGATCCAGGAAACCAAACACTATTGGGGCCTCGAGTGCCTGGTCGTGTGTATATCGTCAGTCGAAGGCGCGACACAATCGCCGCTCGCACTGAACATAATTTACGACAAACGCACAACTGTTTCTTTCTCTTAGTACGACATTGACAGTATGCATCGTTAGCCCTTCGACCGGATTTATGGCCATAAAAAACGAATTACGGTTTTCCCCAATTCATGCGACTGTCCACCGTGGGTCCTATCGGCAGACCAGACCACCCGCGGGCCACGTAAAAATCTTGGAAATGCGGTCTAATTATCATAATACAAAATATTTAATTTTATTGATTAAAACTACTGAAAATTTAAATATTCTAATTTTAAAAGTCCAATTTTAAATTAGTATTACATTAAATTTATCCAGTCAAGTTAAATTATATTACAACAAAATAATAAAATTGTTATGAAATACAAATAATTTAATTTTACTGATTAATAGTAATAAAAATTTAAATCTTCGCGTTTCACATTGTATACGTGACGCTGGGACCCCCAAACAGTCAGGGCACGATGTATATCTAATGGTACCGGTGATGATGTATCGCGGTATCTACTATATACAGTTTACATCACCGTCGTTGCCCGCTGACGGAACCGGCGAAAATGTAAACCGATATCGTAGTATCTTAGTACTAAATAAACTATAGATGAATTTTTGTCCGAGGCTAAAATTTCAACACTAACCAATTCAATTTGATGTAGGATAAATGAATAAATATATTTAAAAGTATGAAAGAATAATGTCCGTAAAAAAGAAAAGAAAAAACAAAGATTCCAATACAAAATGTAACAACTAACAATGCCAAAGTTAGGATTTTCTTCCAACATAAACTCATCAATTCATTATTAATAACTATTATGATACATAACAGAAATATTAAATTAACTCTTTTACTTTCGAGATAATTAAAAACACTAACTTTATTTTAATTAACCCTGATACAAAAAGTACGAAAAAATCACTTTTACTTATACTAATATTACTTTCTTCTTCTACAACACACGCACACACATTTTAAAATCATTAAATTTATTCGTAAATAAATACTATAACTTATAATCATGTAATTCCCTTTTTCAAATGTATTAAATTAAGAAATCAATAATATTTATAATTTGTGCAAATAATATAATTTTCCTCATTCAGAATCCTTTCAATGTAAATGAAACACTTATTGTTAAACTAAAATTTTAATGAAAACATTGTCCCATACTTTTACACCGTTACGACTTAGTCCATTTATAATGAAAGCGACGTGCGATTTGTACGGTTCGCATAAATTTATTCAACCCAGATAATTATTAAAATTTACCATCGAGATAACTGCAGCCCCTAAAAATTCTTAAAATTAACGAACAACAGCAGTCGAACCGTTGGTGCTGGCGCACTGAATTTTTACCATTATTTAATTTAAATTTCTTATTCAAACTTTCATGTAATATTAAAAATTAATCTCTACTTGTCACTCGTATGAAAACTATCTAAATTTTTAGATGAATTCATAAATTGTATGTATGAAAAATATTTTGTAGCCAATTTTTTAGCCGCAATTAAAATAATATATATATATGTTCTCACTCCAACAAAGCAAATTAATTCATATAATTAACAGTTCAATATGATTCAATTGCTATGCAACAAATCGTTGCTACTTGTATTGTCATCGTTATCATTTGCAAGTGTTCAATTAAAATGGAAAGATTGAACGGCTTACTCCAGGTTATGATTCGAAATGGTTGCAACGGCACAGTGACTGGCTCACATTATTTAATTAATAATATCAATCTATTTAGATCGAACGGTATAGTACTCATTTGAAAACCTTTATTTTTGTTTGTATATTTTGCATTTATAGAACTCAACAAGCTGCAGCGGCAAGGAAGATGCGCACCGAGAAGATCGAAGCAGCGGAGGTAAGTCAAGAAATGCCCCATTTCATCATCGAGCCAGGAACGCAAGAGCAATCATGTGCACAGCCAATCATCGATGAAGGATTAACCATAACGGACTTCCGGTTCGTGGTGGAGCAGGTACTACTGATAGGGTACCACTCGGCAACGTTCGAATGTACCACGCAACATTTGCAAGTGATCGGGATGAAGCGCTCGGGATTGTTAGCAACGATAACTCTGAAGTGCAAGATGTGCCAATATGAAGCGGAAGTGCACAGTCAAACGGCAGACAACAAAACAATGGACTTGAATTATACTACGACCCTCGCTGCAATCACTTCTGGAGGTGGTTACGCAAAGATGGAAGAAATGTTTGCAACAATGAACATTCCATGCATGTCAAGGACGGAATATCGAAGACGTCATGACGACATTGTTGAAGATTTGGTGAGTCTTGCTGAAGCAGAAATGCTAGCAGCGGCAGAAGAGGAGAAACAATTAGCCGTCCGAAGAGGCGACGTTTCAGTTTCCGGTATCCCTTTCATCCCCGTCGTGGCTGACGGCAGCTGGATGAAAAGATCGTACCATACTGGAAGGCATGACTCCTTGTCCGGTATTGGTGCAATAGCGGGATACCACACAAAAAAAGTGTTATTTGCAGGTGTGAAAAATAAAGTGTGTTTGATTTGCCACAACGCTTCGAAGAGGAAGGAAAGCCCCAGAGAACATAGATGCTTCAAGAACTGGGGACGAAATGAGACATCCACGAGAATGGAGAGTGCTGCAATTGCTGAGGGTTTCCAGACCAGCATAGAAAAAAGAGGTCTGATATATAATATATTGATTGCCGATGGCGACAGCAGCGTATATAAAAGGATTTTGGATTGTGATCCATACAAGGCAGAGATGGTTCGTGTGAAAAAGATTGAGTGCACGAACCATTTATTGCGCAATTTTTGCAACAAACTGAAAGATGTTGTAAAGAAGACTCCACCTGGCATTTATCGAAAAGCCGTGGAAAATAACATTCGTAGACTGCGCACGGATGTTGTGAAGGCTGCAGTTTACAGATCGAAGGAAAATCTTCCGACCCACCAAAGAATAAAAAATTTGCAAACGGATCTACTAAATATTCCCAGCCACGTTTTCGGAGAGCACAAGGAGTGTCGAAGACTAGGATATTTCTGCGACCGCCCAGAAAACACGGGAGAAGACAACTTGGTACCGCATCTCAAGAAAATCGGCACATATAACCGGATGCATGAGATCTTCCGTCCATTGATGGCTCATGCTGAAAGTTTGTTACATAATACTACAAACAATTCAGTTGAGAACCTCAATGCAATCATTGCAAAATATACTGGTGGGAAAAGGTTAAATTGGGGCCAGAGAGGGTCATATTCTGCGAGATGTGCAGCTGCTGTTGTACAGCACAACACGCAAAAACTAATATCAAAGGTAATAGAGGGCAAGGGTGTGAAGCCGCCGAAATTGATAGAACAATTAGAAGAAAGAAGGAAAGGCATTAATGAAAAAGGAAACGAAAGGAAAAGAAAGTCTCCGAAGAAGGTGAGAAACCCGTTTTGTTCAGCAATGGACCCGGATTATGGAGTTAGCGCAGAGAAACCGGATATGGAGCAACATCTATTTAGCTTTGAAAAAGAAAGGCACATGGAGATGCTGCAGGACTGGCAAACGAATCGAAAGAAAATAGAGAGGGATACGGTAGAACAAAATAAAAGCCACGAGTGGCATACATACCGATCCAAATTACTTACAGCGTCGAACTTTGGCAAAGTGTGTCGGCGAAGGAAAACAACCAAGTGTGGAAATTTGGTAAAGTCACTGCTGTATCCAAACATATTGCAGCTGCCTGCCATTGAATATGGTCGGCAGTGTGAGAATATTGCCCGCGAACAACTTGCGAAGGAGGAAGACGTGGAAATCCGCAAATGCGGTCTCTTCATTGATGCAGAGATACCATTTTTGGGGGCAACTCCGGACGGCATAATTGACGACGACGGTATCGTGGAAATTAAATGCCCGAAGACGGCAGAAAAATTCTCGCCAGAAGAAGCGATAAAAAATATTCAACCACTACGAAGAATATTTGAAGATGATGCAGGTACTGCATTACGCAGAACCCATCACTATTTTTACCAAGTGCAGGGACAACTGCACATAACAGGTCGACAATATTGTCTGTTTTGTTTGTGGACACCAAAGGGTATGAAAACTATAAAAGTAACCAAAGACGACACATTTTGGCAGAACGAAATGAAATCGAAATTGTCGCGATTCTACGTCCATTGTATGTTGCCCGAAATATTGGACAGCCGCTACATTAGGAACATGAGTATCCGAGAGGCCACAGAAACGGAGTACAAAAAACCAATTGTGATTAGCACAAAACTAATTAAAAAACCTGAAGCGAACCCACACAATGTCGGGTTGCACACTTAGTGTGCGCCTTCGCTGATTATTTCAGCGAAGGAAATTTAAAACAGATCTGAGCTCGCGAGTCATTAGATTCGCTCGAGCGTACCCACGCAATGTCGGGTTGCACACTTAGTGTGCGCCTTCGCTGATTATTTCAGCGAAGGAAATTTAAAACAGATCTGAGCTCGCGAGTCATTAGATTCGCTCGAGCGTACCCACGCAATGTCGGGTTGCACACTTAGTGTGCGCCTTCGCTGATTATTTCAGCGAAGGAAATTTAAAACAGATCTGAGCTCGCGAGTCATTAGATTCGCTCGAGCGTACCCACGCAATGTCGGGTTGCACACTTAGTGTGCGCCTTCGCTGATTATTTCAGCGAAGGAAATTTAAAACAGATCTGAGCTCGCGAATCATTAGATTCGCTCGAGCGTACCCACGCAATGTCGGGTTGCACACTTCGTGTGCGAATTTTTCCTTGCATGTTGCAGATGATGTTCACGCGGATCGGCAGTGAGGTGTGCTTGCGATGCTACCATTGACAGCGCCACTGCGGTTGAGGGAACGACCGACAATGTTCTGGCCAGAAGGAAAGAAGTCGCTCTGGCATTCAACGCCGGGAAAACTGTATGTATTTGCAATATGTATGTACGATGAAATGCTTATTCATAATGTATGTACTTCTAATTCCACGTCTATGTTACAGGCAAGTATGAAGACAGTTCTTGCTAAATTGGCTCGGTAGACGGAAACCACCTTCCATTTGACCGGAGGGAGAGAAGTCGCTCTGGCATTCAACGCCGGGAAAACTGTAGGTATATGCAATATATATGTACGATGAAATGTATATTCATAATATATATACTTCTAATTCTGCTGTTATGTTACAGTCGCAGTGGCGAAATATGTTAGGCCAGCTGGCTCGGGGGACAGCTAGGCCTAACCTGGCGAACCTAGTGGCTGCTAAT